>NC_133617.1:675754174-676054174 GCF_048593235.1 Sminthopsis crassicaudata
AGGCTTTCCTTTTCCTGCCCGGAGCTTGTGGCCCAGGAAAGGCACTGTGGGGGTGGGGAGACAGAGACAGAGACAGAGACAGAGAGAGATAGAGAGAAAGAGAGAGAGACAGAGAGAGAGAGAGAGACAGAAACAGAGAGACAGAGAGAGACAGAAGAGAGAGAGAGACAGAGAGAGACAGAGACAGAGAGAGAGACAGAGAAAGAGAGAGACAGAGAGAGAGACATAGAGAGACAGAGAGAGAGAGACAGAGAGAGAGACACAGAGAGAGAGAGAGAGACAGAGAGAGAGAGGGAGGAGAGAGAGAGACAGAGACAGAGACAGAGACAGAGAGAGACAGAGAGACAGAGAGAGAGAGGGAGACAGAGACAGAGACAGAGACAGACAGAGAGAGACAGAGAGACAGAGAGAGAGACAGAGAGAGACAGAGAGAGAGAGAGAGAGAGAGAGAGAGAGAGAGAGAGAGAGAGAGAGGGAGAGAGAGACAGAGACAGAGACAGAGACAGACAGAGAGAGACAGAGAGAGAGACAGAGAGAGAGAGACAGAGGACAGAGACAGACAGACAGAGACAGAGACAGAGAGAGAGACAGCGAGAGACAGAGAGAGAGACAGAGACAGAGAGACAGAGACAGAGAGAGATAGAGAAAAAGAGACAGAGAGACAGAGACAGAGAGAGAGACAGAGACAGAGAGAAAGAGACAGAGAGAGAGACAGAGACAGAGAGAAAGAGACAGAGACAGAGAGACAGAGAGAGAGACAGAGACAGACAGAGAGACAGAGACAGAGAGAGACAGAGAAAAAGAGACAGAGAGAGAGACACAGAGAGACATAGAGAGAGAGACACAGAGAGAGACACAGAGAGAGACAGAGAGAGAGACAGAAACAGAGAGAGACAGAGAGAAAGAGACAGAGAGAGAGACAGAGACACAGAGAGACATAGAGAGAGACACCACCACAGAGAGAGAGACAGACAGAGAGGACAGAGACAGACAGAGAGACAGAGATAGAGACAGAGAGAGGAGAGAGAGACAGAGAGAGAGACAGAGACAGAGAGAGAGACACAGAGAGAGAGAGACAGAGAAAGAGAGTGACAGAGAGGAGGAGAGAGACAGAGACAGAGACAGACAGAGAGCCAGAGCCAGAGACAGAGAGAGGGAGGAGAGAGAGACAGAGAGAGAGACAGAGACAGAGAGAGAGACAGAGACAGACAGAGAGACAGAGACAGAGAGACAGATACAGACAGAGAGACAGAGGCAGAGAGAGACAGAGAGACAGAGCAGCAGAGACAGAGAGAGAAGAGAGATGAGAGAGAGAGAGAGAGAGAGAGAGAGAGAGAGGGAGAGAGAGAGAGAGAGAAAGGGAGAGAGAGAGACAGAGACAGACAGAGAGCCAGAGACAGAGAGAGAGGCAGAGAGAGACAGAGACAGAGAGAGACAGAGACAGAGAGACAGAGAGAGACAGAGACAGAGAGAGACAGAGACAGAGAGAGACAGAGAGACAGATACAGACAGAGAGACAGAGACAGAGACAGACCAGAGACAGAGAGAGTGAGACAGAGACAGAGAGACAGAGACAGAGAGACAGAGAGAGGGAGAGAGAGACAGAGAGAGACAGAGACAGAGAGACAGAGAGAGACAGAGAGAGTGAGACAGAGAGAGAGACAGAGAGACAGAGACAGAGACAGAGAGAGAGAGAGCGAGACAGAGAGAGAGACAGAGAGACAGAGAGAGGGAGAGAGAGACAGAGATAAGGACAGAGAGACAGAGACAGAGAGAGGGAGAGACAGAGAGAGAGACAGAGACAGCTGTAATAGAAGAGGAGACTCAAGATTAAACCCTAATTTTGCCACTTGCTATTTGTGGGACCCCAAGCAACCCATTCTCTCTAAGCCCTCTTATCCCAACACGGTGATAATGTGCACACGACCGCTCTCATGGGCATGTTGTGAGGCTCAAACGACATAGTGGGCTGAAAACATTTTGTAAATGGGGTGGAAGCCAGCTGCCATAGTTAAGATGGGTTCTGGGAGGTTGATGCTGGCAGCACGCCTGAAGCACCAGGGCCCCAGCTAATGAGAAGAGGGGAAATGGGGAAAGTAGAGGGGTCTCAGAGGAAGGGGGGGAGGGGATTTGCTGTAAGGCAGCCATGAGAATTGGTGATCTTCTTGAAATCCTAGTCTCTTGATCCAGCTGCCCCCTCCCTCCCCAAAATTGGATCTCTCCTTCCTATAGGATTTGAAGAAGCAAGACATTGTAATGATGGGGTCGGACCTGAGTTCAAATCCTCCTTCAGACTAGATAAACCATTCGACCTTCCCAGCCTCAGTTTTCTCTATCAGTTAAATAGGGACTAGAGCATTTAACTTAGGATTGTATGAGGATCTCTAATGAGATTTTATGTGTGTGTATTTGTGTGCATATATATATATGTATATGTTTGTATATATGTGTGTGATGTGTGTGATGTGTGTGCATGAACACAACTCAGGATTGTAGTAAAGATCCAATGAGATAATTTGTGTGTGTGTGAAGTGATAATAATCATTTATATATAAAACATATGAATATATATGAGATAAAGTAACAATAGAATAACCATTTTGTAAATTGTGAGAAATAGAGCCTGTTCCTTGCAAAGCCTATGGTTTCAGCATTGAGGTGTTGAGGGCTCTAGGAGCCAAGTGCTAGGTTTAAGCTGACTATACCCTCCAAAAAGGGGTCCCAAAAGGGAGAGACAGATGACTTTCCAAGACAAGCCTACCATTTGAGTTAGGGGAGGAAGGGATATGAGAATGCTGAAGTTAGATTGTCCATGTGCACTCTCTCTCTTGCCTCCTTCCCTCCCATCAGTCATAAGCACTCTGAGAAAAAATCCAATTTCTGCCATTTGACTCCTGGGAGCCCAAGAGGAAAACACCTCAGTGGGGTGGAGCCAGTCCTGGATAAGCTGGGATGGGTAATAACTGGGCTTTGGGGGAAGCTCCTATTCCTAGCTCTCTTCATCACTTTCATTAGATACCATTGCTTGGTCCCTGAGGCAGCCCTCCTTCTGGCCCTATCATTTGATCCTTCTTTACTAAGAATAGATGTTCCAAAGGCTTCCTTAGCTCTGTCCCTTCCTTCAGGTGCTTCTTCAAGACCCAGTTGTCTTTTCTCTTGTCCCCTCTCCAGCCCCTCTCAAACTTAGTCCTTTTTCCAGTTGTGCCCTTCAACTTTGCATAGTTCAGACCTTCATGTCTGTCTTTACCCTCAGCCTGTTCTTTTGTGAGGCCCTAATGCTGTTCCCCTTCAGTCCCGAGACTAAGGCCCTCCCTCCTATCCCCAGGGCATCAGGGTCATGTGTTTAGGTCATCTAAACACATTTGTAGGGAGCTCTGGAGATGCCCGTCCTTAAACTGGCAGAGTAACTTACTCTGCCCTTCCCCATTTGTGATATTCCTCCTTTCCCAAACAAAGACCCAAAAAACAAAGCCAGGAGCCAATAAGTCAGTAAACTGCAAATGGAGATGGGAACTAGGGCTTGTGAGGTTCAAGATGGACCATTTGGGGAACCAGTCACTCCCTCCTTTGTCTGGCTCAAGATGAGGGGCAGGTAAACTATGATTTTGCCCACAGCATGTTCCAAGGATGCTCCAAGGGATAGAAGATCCTGGGAAACACACGTCTTGCTCCCTCCCTAATCGGTAACCTCCCTATGGGGTTGGGGGAAATCTAAATGTACCCCGGGGAGTGCCCTTAAACTCAAGGGCAGAGAGAGGGCAAGGGCAGGGCCAAGGGGACAGAAGGAGATGCAAATCTTCTTAGCGCCACAATCTCCCACCAATCCACCTCTCCAAAACAGGCTTGAGGCCTAATCCATTCCTCCTTGTGGGGTTGCAGTTCCACTCTTGCGGTCCCCTCTTCACTCTTCCCAGTAAGATCCTCCTCCTCCCCAGCCATGTGGGCGGCACTACCCCCCCAGGACCCCCGTCCTTCCCACTCGCCTTCTAGCCCAGAAGGACCAGCCAGGGTGGAGGGAGGAATGATGGGGACTAGGATGGAAGATGCGCCGGGGAAGGAGGCTTAGCCGGGAAATTAAGGCAAAGAGCGGAGCCCGACAGGGACTGGAGGAGACTGGAAACCAGGGAAGGGGCAGAGGCAGGGAGGGCAGCGAGCTGAAGGAGACCGGGGAAGGAGAATGGGCAGGGAGGCGGAGAGCGGCGCGCTGGGGGATGAGGAGCGCCACAGGGATGCAGGGAAGGATGCCAGAAGGGCAAAGGATGCAGGGATGAGGCGGCGAGCGGCGGGGAGGGCTCGGGCCGCGCTGTCATTGTCCCCTCCCCCTTGGCTCCCCGGACCCCAGCCCGGCCGCCGGCCCTTCCTCCCCGTCCCCTCCCGTCCCCAGGTGCGGGCGCCGCTCTCTCGAGCTCTCACCTGTGCGGGGGCCCGGGCCACCCCCCGGGGGCAGCAGCAGCTCGGCGCGGGCCGCCTCCCCGGGCATGCTGGCTGGCTGGGGGCCTGGCGGGGCGGACTGGGGGGCCTGGCGGATCCGCGGGGCGGCCCCTCCCTCCTCCCCGCCCTCCCCGCCGCCGCCTCCTGGCTGCCAGCTGGGTGGGAGTGAGTGTGTGCGCGCGCGCGCGCGTGTGTGTATGTGTGTGTGTGTGTGTGTGTGTGTGTGTGTGTGTGTGTGTGTGTGTGAGAGAGATCGCGTGGGGGGGGGAGGTCAGGCCAATGATGTCACCGTTACTCCGTCCCTCAGCCCCGCCCTCCACCGTCCCCTCCACCTCCCCCCCGCCGGGTGTGTGCCAGGCACTGCAGAGCCCGCGGTGGCGGGGGAAGGGACGGGATGGGACCGGACCGGGGGCGGAGGGAGGCGGAGGGAACCGGGACAAGGAGCTGGAGGAAGGATGGGGAAGCATCCGGGGAGGCTGGAGCGTGGGGAGAAATGAGGGAGGTCCAGGCCGCGCGAGGGGTCCCCCTGCCCCGCCCCTTCCCCCCCCCCCCCCCCCCCCGGGCTCACCTTGACGTAACCTGTCCCCGGCCGGGTGGCGGTCCAGGCGGCCTGCGCGCGTCCACGTTCGCAAAGCAGCCCGGCCCCAGAGCTGACCTGGCTCCACGCCATGGCTCCCGGGCTCCAGGCTGCTCCGTCCTACCAGGGGCAGCTCGGCCTCCGGCGGCCGACGGAGCGGAGTCAGATCTAGCCTCCGACAGCGTGACTGCGGGAAAGCCCGCGTCCCCTCATCTCTAAAAGGGGGCCGCACTATGCATGGGTGGCAGTGCCCGTAAAAACAGGCCCTGCCCGATGATGTACATGTCCTCTGCCTTAGACCCGTAAGGATAAGGAGCCTGAGCCTCCGTTTCCTTGTCTGTTAAATGGGCACCATAATGCTTGCTTACCACTCTCATGGGGCCATTAGGAGAAAAGCCGTTTTTCCACTTGGTCTCTATTTGGACGTGAGGTATCATTTACCCAGAACTAGAGCTTCTCCTTCCCCTCGGAAAAGAAAAAAAGGAGCCTGCTTCTTTTGTGACTGATCTGCCTCAGCTCAGGAGCTTACCCAGGGCCGAGGTGCCCGAGCCCCTGCCCCCACCGAATTTCCCTCTGCCCGGGATGAGAAGCAGCTTCTCTCTCCAGACATCACCAGCTCTAGCACCACGGGCGCTTAGCGTTTTAAGATAAAGTGCTTGTTCCTCAGATGATTTTATTTGAATCTCACAACAGTCCTATGAGGTAACCATCCTCACACTTGTACATTTGAGGAAACTGATTCAGACAAAGTGACTTGTCCTTTCTCAGTGTCAATTGATCCCTTCAAACCCTGTTCTTTCTGGCTCAAAATCTAGCGCTTACCAAGGCCAAGAAGATACTCCCCCTCCCCCCTCAGAACTTGTAAGCACAAGTGACTGTATGAGGAGGCTGGATTAGCTGAGGGGTGACTAGGTGCAGTGCTAGAGCGCTCCCCTTGAGTCATGTTGAGCTCTGACCCACTCTTTGACTCTGGTTGGGATTTTCTTGGCAGAGACACTAGAGTGTCATTTCCTTCTCCAGCCCATCCTACAGATGAGAAACTGAGGCAGAGTTAAGTGACTTGTCCAGGGTCACACAGCTATAAATGAGGCCAGATTTGAACTCAAGAAGAGTCTTTCTGACTCCAGGCTTGGTACTCTTTCCATTGCATCACCTAGCAACCCCTCATGAAGACCCAAGTTTAAATCCTACTCAGATACTAGTCTTGATATGTCACTTATAGCCTTAGCAAGTCACTTAACCCATTTGCCTCAGTTTCCTCATCTGTAAAATGGAGATTATAATAGCACCTAATTCCCAGGGTTGTTATGAGGATGAAATGAGATAATTGTGAAGTGCTTAGCACCAAGCCTGGCACATAGCAAGTGCTATGTGAATGTTAGATATATAGGGAAATGACGGCTAACACCTGTTCCAGCTGTGATTTCACCAGAGATTGGAGTGGGGGGTGGAAGGACAAAGCTTAATCAAATCTATCAATCAGGTGTGGCTGGATCTGACGCCTGGAGTCTGACCAGATTTCCTTTATCCCCAGCTGGCCTTTCCTTAGCCACTATTGATTTTCTGGGTTCCTTCACAAAGTTATTAGGTATGGAAAGAAAGATTAAGATGGCGCTAAAGATTTGTGAGGCAGATCGAGAGCCTTGTCCTCCAGAGTGATCTCTAAACTAAAGTTAACAGCAGTGCATTCACAACCTGTGCTTAGTTGATAAATTTTAAGTCCTCCAATAGGTAAAGGAAAAGATCTCTTCTCCCTGTCCCTTGAAGATGCTGCCAGAAATAAGATGAGACTTCTTGCCCTCAGTGGGCACAGAGCAGACACTCTGTTTCCAAGAATAAATTTGGGCTCCAGAAGTACAAGGGAAGGCTTGGATTTAAAGTTAACCAAGACTTTTTAGAAATCATGTGGTTCCAGCCCTTCATTTTGTACTGAGCCCCATGGAGGGAAGATAATTTCTCCAAAGCCAGGTCCTTCAATTGCAGACTAAGGGCTTTTCCCAGTATCCTATATTGACTCCTTTTTCTGCACTGCTATGCTGAGGGGAAAAGGAACCAAAAATAGATTATCGGCATCCTTAGTTCTTTTCCCTGTCCTGTAGCTGGGAGGATTTGGAAGGGGGTGGGAAATGGTGGGAAACAACTCTAAGTAATAATTAGCTCCTCTCATCTAAGAGCCTATGCTACACTATAAAGGGGTGGAGCTCAGGAGATTGGTCCTCCCAATCATCCAGTAGTGATCACCATGGAAACCACTTCCTAGTTGCCTGGTAACCATAGGGCCCAGCTGCATCAGTAGCCATTTCCAGACCAATGAGAAAAGAAAGGAGGTAGGGCTCATTGGGATCAGGTGAGGGAAGGCTCTTGGGCAAAGATCAAAGATTTAAAAGGCTGCAATTAGTCAGGTAATTTTCTCCTCTCACCTTCCCCCAACTAAGAGAACTCTCAGCTGCTATTGGAAAACAGCACTGGAGTGCTGTCAGAGGTCAGGTCTAAGCTGTTATTTTTATTGAATGACTTTGGGTAGGTCATTTTACTTGGGGGGAATTCAGTTTTCCAATCTGTGAAATTATATTTTCTCAAGCTAAATTCTAATAAAGGCATTTCAAGTTCTCTTTCACCCAGAAATCCACACATATCCACAACTGGACTCTTCCCATTTTTGTATTTCCATACCTCTCCTAGAGAGGAAATTTATCATTATTGTTTCTTCCTTCTCTTCTTTGAGGGCAGTGTGGGGTAGTGAGGGTGCTGGATATAGGAAGACTGCACTGAATCCCATCTAGAATCCCATCAATTCAAGTCTGGTGAAACTTATGAATCCTTCCTTTCTCAAAATTAAAGTTGATATAGAATGCATCAAACTTCTTGGGATGTTCTTAAATGCACAAAAATACATAGTTAAATGATTTTTTTTGAAACTTACCAAAATATCGGCCAAAGCATTTACAGAAGAAAATTGAACATCTCTGCTCTAGTCCAGTTCGATGATTTCACAGATTAAGATTCTGGCCAGAGCAACTCTGATTTGCCCAAGATCATAGCACCAGTCATGACAGAGGTAGGTCTTTGTGTTGCAGAATGCAGATGTAGCCCTCTTTCCATTCTTGTTGATCAACCCACCTTCAGCCTTCCCATTCACTTCATCCCAGTCATCTGCCTAAAATTCAGAGCCACTGAAATTCATCCTTGCTATTAGGCTCAAGGTCTTCCATGTTTCCGGACTCTTTCCAACCTTATCCTACTGTACACATTAACTTGGGGATGAGCAATTATGTAAGATACCATCGATTTTCAGTATCCATTGGAGGTCAGAATAGCAGTGAGGCGTGTATGTCAGAAAGAGTGAGAGACATGGGGGGGAGGGGGAGAGACAGACAGGTGGAAGTAGGAGAGAAAAGAAAGGAGAACAAAGAAGACTCATGGTCAATAATTAGTTAGAATGCAGACTGGTCTTTTCGAGGACTTCATAGGGAACGTGATTTCCCAGACCACATAACCATTTGTCTGAGATTTCTTAACTGAGATATTGTTCCTGCTATTAGTGTTGTATCAGATAGATCGTTGCCCCCTCCCTCTTCTTCCAAAGACCAGTCCAATTACCACACAACTGCCTATAACAAAAACCAGGTCCCACCTGACATGAAGCCTTAAATAGTCACCTCTAGTATGATTTTAAACCTGTATAGTGCCTGGTTCAGTATGTTTAAAGGATCTAGTACCTAACTGGATGAAGGTGAGAGTTCAAGGGAGTTAAAACTAGAGATTTAGGATACACATTTAATTTGCATGTTTTCACGAGCACCTGACATTATCAAAGGAAGTTTAGTTAGTGCTGTTTTCTGACTTCATTCTGGGTGTCAGTCTTTCCAGTTTTAAGACCCAAGTACAAATCTCAGCTTTTCTATTTATTGGCTGGGAGTTTGTACAAATCACTTATAAGCAGTTTGCAAACTGTACCATGTTGTCACGTGGCATAAATACTTGGCTTATTTAACATGTTAACAGTAAGATTCCCCAATCTTTCCTGAAATAGCTTCACTACTCCCTTTCCACACTTAAAACACAATTTCCCCACCATTTTCATGTTAATAAGTTGAGCATATTGAAGTTGCTTCAGAGTATATAGAAATCTATGCAGAGTAGGCTAGGTGTCTCAATGGATAGATACTTGAGGCCTGAAGTCAGGAGGACCCGAGTTCAAATCAGAAATGATATTGATTACTCTGAAATGTTATCCTAAATTTTAAAATATCACAGCCTTTTTCTTGAGATACTCATATTTCCTATTATCTTGACAAAGTCCTCAGTGCATAGAGACGAAGATCTCCTACTTGGACCCATCTTAAGAAAGAAAAGGCAAGTGTAGATCAGGACACACAAAATCTAAGTCATAGGGTCTCATATCCAGAAGTTTCCTAAAAGTGAGGATAACAGATGAAGCAAGTCATAATTTGGGCCTAACAACTCAGCTTTAACTTCAGCCTGCCCTGAAGCTAATCTCCATTATCCCCTTAGGAGAAAGGAGGCCTTAGCCTCTGCTCCCATCAGGTCTATTAGGGGTCTGGGCACACAAGCCTCACAGAATGCTGGGGAGGGAAGCTGCTTCTGCACTGTGGACTTCTTGGAAGAGGAAAGTAGCATTGATTAAGTGTCAATTATTAGGTATACAGCACTGCCCCATCATCATTTGGTTCTAACAACCTTGGGAGGCAGGGCTATCATACCTATTTTATAGGTAAGGAAACTTCGGCAGCCAGTGATTTGTGCCCAAGGCCCCAGAGAAGCACCTAAGGCTAGATTTGAACTAAAGTCTTCCACATACTCCTGCTGAAAGGACAATGTCAGGGATAATAACCCTATGGAGGTCTTCTCTCCTCAAAACTCCTACAATGCATGGTTGCATGGTCCCAGATTCACAACTCAGAGGGGAACCTTTATTGGGGGATTGTCCTTTACAATGAAGGAATGAGGGTTAGTCTCCTCCCCCACCCAGGACCGGGTGATCCAATAACCCCAATTCAGCAGCAACAGGAGTCAGGTCATTGAGAAGGGCCCCAAAACAACCAGCATTGAGTGCCCAGGAAATGTCCTTGTGAGGCAGGTAAGTGCCTCGAGATCTCTGGGAGCAAGACTGGGCTGCTGGGTAGGACCCTGGATACACAAGCTGTTCCAATGCAGGACTGGCATTATCCAAGGCTATGAGGTCGGTCACTTGGCCAGGTCTTCTGCCAGCACCTTCCCCAGCTTGTCCTTGAGGTAGGCACCCTTCTGCCATTCAGACTTGAGTTCCACCCAGTCATAGTATGGAACCTAGGGAAATCAAAGAGGGGTCAGGATGGCCTATATCAAGTGAGAGCTTTTCAGTCCACACCAGCTCTTCCAAACCCTCTGTCCCATCTGAGGATGGCCCTGTGCTCCACCCGGAGGAAAGGGATCCAACCTCCTTCCTTGGAGAGCCTGCCTTCCCTCTTCTCCTTTGAACCTCTCTTACCCATTCTTTCTCTGGCTTTAGAGAATGAAGAGGTTTTCCTTTCCAAGGGCAACTACTTGATTTGTGCCTTTACTTTGTGATTCTCATCCTTTCTTGTCCCTAGCAATTATCTTCCCACACACCTTTACCACCCCCATGAGAGAAGACCTAAAGACCCACTCAGATCTCCATTTTCCTAAAAATGAACTACACCCCTCAAATCCACATACTCCTCTTTTGATCTGAAAGGACCAAGAACTTCGATCAGTCCTGTCCAGTACTCTACACCAAGATGCCCATTATGCCTTCAAGATACCTGTGCAGTGTCTCCAATTCACTCCCACATTTCTAGGGACAAGGAGTTACTCTTACCAGCAGAGAAATCAGGAAGAACAAAGTTCAAACCTGGCCTTAGACACTTTGTGACCCTGGCAAGCCACTGACCCAATCTGTCTTTATTTACTCACTGGGAAGATGACATGGAGAAGGAAATGGACAAAAACTCTCTTTGCCAAGAAAATTCTAAATGGGGTCATGGAAAGTCAGACAACTGAAAACTGAACAGTGGCTATTCAATTTTCTGTCTACTATGGCACATTTTGTTGCAAATCCCAAGGTTTATTGTTTTGCTTCTCCTGGATGCCCAACATTGGATTCTGCAGATGATCTCCCTTCCTCATCTTTGAGAATGACCCTTGACACCCAGAAAGGTCCCTGATCTAAGGCATTAGATCTGCTTTTCTTGTCAATCTCAGTGTCATCAATGGCTTCATCTGTAACATCTGTGCTAGTGTTAGTCTACTACCTCCAGCCCCAGACTTTCCCCAGAACTCCAGTCCTATTTCTTTCCTGGACATCCATAGATTCCACTTCGGAAACATCTTGGGCCCCTCCTCTCACTCATATCACCTTCATTAAGGGTCTGAGCAGCAGCACTCAATAGATCACTTCTCCTAAGTGGCCTCCCTGCCTCTAGGTTCTCTTTTTCCTATCACTGCCTAAGTAATCTTTCTAATGTGAAGCTCCAGACCAGATTTTAGACATTTAGACCTCAAACAGCCAAACCAATCATAGCTAGGTGCAGGAAGATCTGGAAGGGGGATAGCAGCAAAGAAATGTGGATAGAATGCTATGTGTGAACTCAAGCATATTTAATGTTTACAAACACAGCCTTTGGTGGCTTGAAATGAGTGTTTAAACTCCAGGAGGATTCTAGGGGAAAAAAACCACCTGCCTCAGTCAAGGGCTCCTGATAATGCTTACTCCCTAATGTTTCACCTCCATAACTGTTGGTCTTCAAGTGCTAAACTCTTAAGAGACTTTCTGCCCCCCCCCCCAATATAGAATACAAAACTTTGTACAGATCTCACAATATGACTAACTCGATGACGCCGTTTCTTCCTCCAACCACTAGCTGATCCCTAGTTCCACAATCCAAAATTCTTTTTGATTATAGTGTAAGTAAAAACCCTTGCAGGTCAGGGTAGAGTGAATGAAAGCTCCATTAGATATACTCCATCTATTTAAAAAAAAAAAAAAAAAAAACCTACTTGAAAAGTAAGATAGGCAAAACAGTCAAGAAATAGGTGGAGCAGCCAGCTGATAAAGCAGAACTGAATAGGACTAATGAAAAGATTGATTTGCTGGAGAGAAGGAATGCCCTTGTCCAGCCCAGTGTCTGCAGCAAAATTTTATCCCCAACCCCCAGGAAGAGGGACTTGGGGCCCATGAGCTACAGTGTTACTGTGGCAGCTGTTTCGGCCAGCTCCCACCATGAAAGGGGAAGGTGCTGAATTTGACACAGCTGCAATCTGAAAGAGGCTAGGGCTTTGAATGACCACGGCTGCACTAGGTATACTCACATCAACCAGCAAGAAGCCGGCTGCCCGAAGGTGCCGCTTGGCCATGACAAATCGACCCAGCAGATCCTTGCTACGGCTGTTGAAATTTGGGAACTCCCAACGCAGAAAAACCAACCTAGAGAACAGGCAAGAGGGGGAAGCTGAACATTAATCCATGAAAAGAAATTCATCTTCCTCAAAGACAAAAGGAAAAATAAGAGAGGGATGAAGATAGAGAGCTATCTCCTGCTCATGTTGAGTATCAACACTATAAGGGGGGGGGCCTTCTCCTTTCCCAATGATGTTTCATAGGGTTTGGAAGAATAAGCACATTACCTCTTGGCACCAGGGGGCAGAGGCTGAGTTCCAGTTGACTGAGCCAGGTGAGGTGCCAAAAAATCCTTCATGGGCAGAGGTTGATTGTCTACATCAAGTACCAACTCAGCATCTGGATAATGGGAAAGCAGGGGGAATTAGGATGGGAACATAAGGTATAAGGAGCAATGGAGAGTCACTGAGTTAGAATTTCCAAATGAAATCATAATTCACAAAGGAAGGCTGTCCTGAACATTGAAGCAGCTGAGGTAGGGCTGTGTCTTAGTGATTTGACCAAACTACACATTAACTTAGAGTAGGTTAGTTGAGGCAGAACTGTACAGGACAGACAAATATAAAGAGAGGTAAAAGTCTGGGAAAAGAGCAATACTCTTGCCCAGCCCAGTGTCTGCAGCAAAATTTTATCCCCAAGCCCCAGGAAGAGGGACTTGGGGCCCATGAGCTACAGTGTTGTTTTGGCAGTTGTTTCGGCCAGCTCCCACCATGAAAGGGGCAGGTGCTGAATTTGACACAACTGCAATACTGTAGGAAGAATCAAATATTTCAATAGAAGTCCCAGGGGTCCTCTAGGAAGGTTTAGATTTGAGGTGATAAAAAGGGGGAGGAGAACGCATTTGTGGAACCAGGTAGGAGAGGATGGGCAGGTTTACCTAGCTCCCAGCCATACTGAGTGATTCCTCCAAAACGGACCTTGTCATCACTCCCTAGCCACCCTTTCAGTATGTCCTGCAGATCTTTCTGCATGGGTGTCATCTTCTTGGATGTGGAAGCTTGAGGGTGGAGGGCTACTGCTGGCAGGAATGGCCCAGTATACTCAGGATGCTCTAGTTGAGCAGTAGCATTGATGTGGATCAGCTTCTGGCAGATGTTTTGGTTCTGAGAGACCTTGCTACCTGTAAAGGATAGTATAGGAAATGCTCAGACACTGCAGATTATTAGTCAGAGGAAAGCTAACTTTGGAGGAAGATCGGGACTGCAAGCCCACTACTGTGGGAACTATGCAAGGTAATTCTCCACTACAGGGATAAGATCGTCTGTCAAAGCTGAATCTGATCCTGGCCCATGGCTGAGTTCTAGAGATAAAGGGGGTACCAGGCTATTTCCTCCAATCATTCTTTCTCACCTCTCCAATCCCTCACCTAGAAACTGGCTATGAATATCCTGGCAAAGAACCTCTTGTAGCTGTTTCTTCTGTACTTGCTGTAGTACACACAGGGACCATACCACATCAACTTGCAGGCCGGGGCTCAACTTGTTGAGTTCTGACTCCAGCTTCTTGTGTACCTGGAGAAGGGAAAAGGTATGAGGATCCCTCTCTCTCTATGCAGCTGATGTGACTCGATGAATCTGTCATTCAATTTAAGGCTGAAGGCAGTCTGCAAAAGATGTGAGGTCACTGCCTGACCTGTTGTCTTCCTAGGATGCCAATTCCTACTTTACTTGCCCCTCCCCCTTATATGATACTGCTATTCCCCCCCCCCATACCCATTTCTCTTCTATTGCCATTTCTACATGTCCACAAGTTTGAGTTATTTAGGAAGAAAATTAATAGAATCCTTTTTTCCCTTTTAACGCTTCCTCCTCTACTCAACAGGGCACCACTGCCCCAGTCAAATTAGCTCTTCATTAGTTTCTAGCACAAGCCCATATGTATGCCCACCTCCCTGACCCTGCTTCCCTCCAGAAAAGATAAATACCAAACTGAAGAACTGTTCTTCTTGCTCAGGATGGAAGTTCAGACGAGCAAATGCCAGGATAATGTTACTCAGCTGAAGTAGGGTGAAGTCGTCTGCCTTGTTCATTACGTACTGGAGACCAGAAGAGGTAGGGTAAGGTTTCCTAGCTTAGCTTGGATCTTCTCCTTCCTTATCCCATAATCCAAAAGGCAATGCACCTGACAAGATATGGATCTAGTCTTTTCTCTCAAAGACATGGATTACCATGTCCCCAAACACTTAAGTCCTATTGTTCTTCCAGAAGGGTCATCTTTCTAGAGGCAAAAGTGCATTAGTCATCAAACCCTGTAAGGACCTATGTGCATAAGGGGGGTGACCTTAACCTTATTTATGGTTAAAGTTCAAGAAAATTAAATAATCTATGGCTATTGGCTTTGTCTCTAACTAGGAGATAACTCACACACCAGTAGTGAGAGTAGAGAGAAATCTTTAAAGAACATTCCCTATTCAGTCTCTAAGCCAAGGCTGGGCCATAAATCGTCCTCTTTAAAAATTTCCAAGTTTTACATAAATGGCCGTCATGATTATTATCTAAAATGTACCTCCTAGACCTGGGGTAGAATAGCATATGAACTCTGCTTACCTGGGCAAAGGCTTCAAAAAGAGGCAAGTTGAGCCACTTGAGGAAGGCAAAGGACTTAGAACACTGAGTTACATCACTGGGTGTCATGCTCGACACCTGGGGCAGCAGTTCAGCTGCAAGCTTCTGAAATATCTGGGTTTGGTGGAAGTTTAGTTTTCCTTTAAGAAAAAGGAGACCATAGTAAGCTTAATGGCAGAACCACTGAGGGAGTAGGAGAGAAGAAGCTGGGGAATCCAGAGCAGGAGTTGCTGAAGTCCCCCCCCCCTCTTCTTTATTCATTAGCCAAGCCCAGACCCCAGGAATTTTGGCCTTTTCTCCACAAACCAGAACTGCTGTTAAAAGAGTTTATCCTGGGGCAGCTAGGTGGCGCAGTAGATAGAGCACCAGCCCTGAATTCAGGAGGACCAGAGTTCAAATCTGGTCTCAGACACTTAATACGTCCTAGCTGTGTGACCCTGGGCAAGTCGCAACCCCAGCCTCAGAAAAGGGGGGGGGAGGGGAGAGAGAGTTTATCCTGAGGCAAAGGGAGAGGGATATGTAAGGTCTCAGGGATATAGTGTTTCTGTAGTAGCCTTTTAGGGCAATTGATGTCAGAGGGGAGGAGCAAATACTGACTTGACTAGGAGAAAAGAACAATAAGAAATGACAAAGGAGTTAGTTCCTTGTCCTTTTCATAACTCCCATCGCCTTACCATAAGCATATGCAAAGTCAATAAGCATTCCTCGTTTCAAGGTAAAAGGTTTCTGAGCCAGGTGGTAGGAGATGGCTCGAAGTATGGGCACTGAACGCCGGTTCTGAGAAGCCAAGATCAGCATCACTTTTCGCAGGTCTTCGGGGCCAAACTGCTCTGCCAACTCCAGGAACTGTCAACCACAGCCACCCAGGGAGGTCAGCTTGCTGGGCAGCTGCCATTCTCTGCTGCACCAAGATGGGGGGAGGGGGGAGGAGCTAGAGAATTGGTCTCAATCCAGCACCCAAATACTGATTTCCCACCCCCATCCCCAAAGAAACTGCCCCATGAGATGTGCTCATCCCTATGGGATAGTTTGTGAACCAGAACTGTCATATTCTCATTTCTAAGACCTATTCATCCTGAACCTCTAAGAGCAAGGAAAAGCTAGTGCTTAGGATCCCAAACCCAGAACACACCGAGAAATGTGCTGGTACAAATCCAGTGTCTGTAGCCAAACTTATCCCCAGGTCCCAGAAAGCAGGACATGGGGCCCATGAACCACAGTGTTCCTGTGGCAGCCTTTTGGGCCAGCCCTCGCCATGGACAGAGGCAAGTGCTGAATTTGACAAGACTGCAAGGGCTGAAGTTGCAAAGTCCAGTGGACTAGGAGTTAAGGAGATCCAAACTTGAGGCAATTTGGCACTGCTACCAATGTTCAGCTAAGTATAGCTTTGACCCTACCCGATTCATTATTAATGAGATTACATTAAATAGGGGGTGGGAAGTTGCTATGGAAAAAAAAAATAAAAGCTCTCTAAAAACATGGAAATTTATGAAGGAACATGGAAAGTTAACATTGGCTAACTTTCAGCTAGGATCTCTGGCAGAACCCATTGCACAGCTTGTGTAAAGGGCTGAAACTCTGAATAGGTGAACTTGAATCAATGTCTCTATTAGCATATGTTTGGAATTGCTCTTCTCTGTTAATGAAATGCTCACTCAAAACTTGGGGTTAAGAGAATTCTAGGTAAGGATTAGGGGGTGGAGTGAGGGAGGCCAGACAAGACAATGAGAAAAGCGTGGAGATTCTGGACTCTAGAATCAAGGAGGATCCTTGGCAAAACTCCTGGCAGTTTTGTCCATCTTCTTCACTTCTCCCCCTAAAGACCAAGGATTTTTGCTTACCCTGACTCTGGCTGATCTTGAGGCCTCCAGAGAGCTAGCTTGGACTTTATAGGTAGCATAAAAGCCAAGTTCAACCCCTGAATTACAGATTCAGATATAGAGCCCACCACTTCCCAGAATGCCATCCTGCCTGTACTATAGGCCTATGTCACCTGAGACTATGTGTTAAGATACTAAATAACACTTCTGTTCCTGCATGAGCGAAGACTGACAAACTCTCAGGGGAGGGGAAACATATACTTCGCTCCTCATACCCCAATACCTTGTCCTCTAGCCGGTCCATTAGTGCCTCTGAAAGGTGCCCCACTTTGGCCATAAGAACCACCACGGTGCGGCAGTCCTCAATCTCTGCCCAGCGGCGCTCCAAGTACATCAACAGTTCTGTCAGAAGCTCCCCTGAGGCCCGATCCTTCATGTAGGGGATACTTGTCTCTGCCAGAAAAACCAGGTTCTTATATTTAATTCTGCGAAGCCTCCAGCGGACCTCTTGTTCCACAGATAGCAGGGGTTTGAAATTCTCTGGAAGTCGCAATGCATAGAGGCTCCGGAGCAAGTTCATAAGAGTTCCATGCCAGATTGAGGATACCTGGGCCAAGGAAGGAAGATAATGTTCTAGTCTAAAATTTAATTAAAAAGCAACTGGAAAGTAGATTGAAATGAGATGACCTTATAACCTCCTGTTTGGCTTTTAAAATGCCTTATTCTTCTGATCTCATAATATCCACTCTAATCTCAGAACACATTTCCTAAGGTCCAGCCAAGATGGCTTTCTAGCTGTTCCTCACAATACACATTCTACCTGTTAGCTCTGTGCCTTTGCATTGGTTATGGCATGCACTCTTTGCTTCCTCTTGCTCCTGAGAATCCAAGACTCCTTCAAAACCCCTGGACCACTGAAGTTCTATACACACAATCTGACACTCAGTTATACCATGACTTTTCTGGCTGTGAAATATTTCACATCTGTGGCTAGACTGAAAGCTTATTCCATAGTAAATATTGTAAACCTTTCCTATTTCAGTTTGACAGCTTCCTATTTTGTCAGTAGTATTGAGGCCATTGCAGAAACCCTGCCTTTCCTCTGGCCACAAGATGGTATTTTTTTTATCCTTCTTCACAAAGGCGAATTCCACAATCTATATTCACCCTACCCCAGCAGGCATTTCATTCTTCCCATTCACTTTCCCATCGATCTGGAAATGTGCTGAATCTTTTCAACACCCTTAAAAGACTTCTCTAGCCTATCCAGCTTGTGTTCTCTCATTACTTCTAATCCTAAAAAATCATTCTTTTTTTTCTCAACCTAGTTTTCAATCCTCAATTTACTTATGACTGATGAGTGGACCAATTTAATGTCTATTTTCAAGATAAAACAAGTATGTATTGAAAACTGACCTAGGCTCTGCTACTTCTTAGTCATTTAACCTTTTTGAGACTTTATCCTCAGCTGTCAAGTTACAATGTTGACTAAATGACCTTTAAATACCCATTTAGTCCATGACTTATGACTCTTTGAATTGCAGTGACTGATAGTGCTACCTTACAGAATATTCTCTCCTTTCTTGACTTCCCAAACACCACACTCTCCTGTTATGATTATCTAACCAAGGAGTTCCTAACCTGGTTACTTTCTTTTAAAATATTTTGATAATGATTTTTTATTTGACTTCTTATTTTAGGCACTTAAAAAAATATGATTTTGAGGAGTCCATAAGCTTCACCAGACCGCCACTGGGACCTATGATATACAAAGTCCCACAATGAATTCACTATTTAACTTTACTGTTTCCATCTATGGCACCAACAGGTGCGGATCTTTCCCCCTTCCTCTTCTATAGCCAGTTGCCAAATCCCGACTCTGCGCCCACATCTTACCATCACCGTTCTAATATAGGTCCTTGCCTGGATTATGCAACAGCTCTTAAAGATCTTCCTTTTTTTTCCATTCTAATGTTCCTACAAATCAACCCTTCCCCATCAGATTAATCTTTTGCAAAGACTCAGTTATGTCAAAGTTCAAAACTATTTTGTGACTTCTCATTGCTCAATGAATCATACTTTATTTTTTCCTAACAGTCAAGAGACTCCACAAACTTGTACCACTAACTTTCTAGCTTTATTCACACTATTTCTCCTGCCGACTTCCAAATGATGCTTTAAAGCTCATGTCCTCAATGGCTTTGAATCAACTCAAATTTTGAGATGTTTTTCATCCAACACTGTGTAATATACTCACCAGATTCTAAGCTCCACAAGGGCAGCTTATGCCCCCCCCCCAGCCCAGCATATGCCTTCCCACAATTTACGAGTTTAGTAAGCACCTCCTCATAATCCACAGCTTGTTCTACTTTTGCTGACTGAACATAGCTGTATTGAGTATGCAATCCCAAATGCTTGGTGGGATATTACCCATCCCATAACCCACCTGGCTGTCCACAGTGCGGAAGAGCTTCTGAGCCCGGACATCCTTACTGAATGCGTCTCTGTCCAGGTGCTTATCCGCCAAGAGGCGAGAAAGCTTGATCACCATGAGGGCGGCATGGTTATGATGAATCCTGTACCTGCTATCGATCAGATCTAGCACTTCCTCAGGGGTGGTAGCCTCCTCAATCTTCTGGTCAACTTCTTGAGAGAGTGGGTAGGCGGTGAACACTGGCTCCTTGTTTAAGAGGCTATCCAAAGTAGAGAAAGCGGATGCATGTGTGGTAGCCATCATCTTGCTAGGAGTCCTGCCCAGCCTAAGTCTACCAATTGTAGTCAAGGATGGGGCCGGGTGGGTGGCCAATAGGCAGATGCAACGCTGCATCAGGCGAGCCGCCATGACGCCCGGGTGGGGGCAGGGAACCTGGAGGAGAGGTCGAACTTTCACCTCAGCTGGAGCCACTTAAGACCTGTTAAAGCAACAGAGAGAAATGCAAACCTTAAAGCCCCGGACTTAAAGGCAGGGAGACCATTATTTGAGTCTAAGTCTGCCCACTGTGTGGTCACGGGGAAAACAGTTTTTCATTTCAAACAGGGGGAGTTAGAGAGATTCTTTATAGCTAGGGTTCTTATTATTCCTGGAATATCATATATATCATTCTTCAACTATTTGTCTTAAAGGTTTCATTCAACTCTCAAGAGCCATTTCCAAGAAAGGCCTTGAAAATACAGACAAAACATGTATACAAATCTTGTATTTGATTTATACTTTATTATATTTAATACGGATTGGTCAAGGGGGGGGGATTAGAACAAAAGGTTTGGCAATTGTCAATGCTGTAAAATTTACCCATGCATATATCTGGTAAATAAAAACTATTAAAATAAGAAAACACAGAAACCAAAGCGCCCCGAGTCCCCTCTTGCACAGGATTCTGTGTGTGGAACTACGGAAGGCCCACGTGGGGACAGAGTAGTCCAGTTGGGAGTATAAAAGATGAAAAGGAAAGGTTGAAACCAGCCTGTAAACAACAAGGAAGCCTGGGAAAACATGAGTGCTGGAGCTTCGTTCTGGGAGCTCCACCCGGCGCTACAGGACCCGATGGGAGGCAGAAAATACACGTGCTCAGTCTAAGTGTAAAAAAAAAAAAAAAAAAAAAAAAACGACCCGGAAGTATGATTAATAAAGGATCTGAAAGAAAAAAAGGCAGAATAAAAGAAGCTGTGAAACGACCGGCGTGGCTGAGGGCCGCTCACTAACCTCTTCTGGCCCCGGATCGGAACCGTCTGATGTAACACGAAGATTCTATGGGGACCCCGAGAGGAAGAGAAGAGACCAAAGCTCACAAAGGTACCCGCGGAAGGCCCCGCTCTTTTTTTTGGCAGTCTCGGAAACCACCTCCAGACTTTTACTCTCCGTCCCATGAAGTAATACCAAGTGACCTTCAGCAAAGTCCTCCGGCTTGGAGTGCGCATAAGGCGGAGCCCGGGGCCTCCACACTCCACCTTTAATCTCGTTTAGAACTTTCTATAACCCCTTCCGCCGGCCGCCAGGAGGGCCGAGACCCGGGCCCAGCCGAGTGACCTTGAGCAAACCACTGCCCCCTCTGGTCCCCACCTCCCCCCTTCATTCGCAGCCTTTTCCTCTTCCAAACCGGAACAGGGGGTTGAGCCCAAGGCCCGGGATGAGAGTCTACATTTCCTCAGGCCGCCGGCCTTTGGGGCCCAGGGATCTCAGCGCGCTCAGAAGCCTTGGAGGTCACGGGGTCCAACCCACGCATTCAGGCGCGGGGAGGTGCAGGGACCCGGTTAAGGTCACACGGCCACGCGGGGGCAGAGGCAAAAGTGGGTTTGGATTCCACGTGGCCTATAACCCCCCCCCCCCCGCATTCCAAGCCCGGAAGTCGGGGGCGCATGCGGATTAAGGACCCCAGCCGGGGAGCGAAGGGGATCCAGCGGGACATCGGCGGGAGGGAAGAACCGGCACGATAGTGTCCCGCCCGCTCGGCGCAGGGCGGACGGTCCCTCCCTTAGGCCTCGGCCTCCTCCTCCTCCTCAGGTCCTGCGTCCCCCGTGGCCTCCTCCGCCTGCTCTCGCCGCTGCCTGGCTCCCTCTCCCTAGTCCCTTTTTCCTCCCCCGAACTGTACCCACCCGCTCTCCAGAGGCACGGCCCCTGGACCTTCACTGCCTCTGACCTCCATGCGTGGCACGCGCCGAGCCAACGAAAGAAGGAACCACCCGCCGACCGCGAGGCCACTTGAGGGAGCGTCGTGCACGCCCGTGACGTCATACGGCGCGCGACAGACGGAAATGAGGCCCTTTACTTCCGGGCGGAACCTTGGGGCCGGCTTCTGAGAAAGCAAATGAACCTTGGAAGGCGGAGATTATGGCGTGTCCTGAACGGACCGGGGTGAGGGGGAGGGTTCTTTTCAGGAAATAATGATGCCAGAAGAGTAATAATAGTAATAACTCCTATCTCTAGAGACTTAGGAAGCGCTTTCAATTTCATTGGAAATATATGCGATATTATTATAGTTCTTTTTAAGAAGTGATGATTTTCATCTCCATTTTACAAGTAAGGAAACTAAATGACAGTGACTTGTCCGTGATCCTACAGCAAGCAGCCATTTTACCAAAAAAAAAAAAAAAAAAAGACTGGGCCTCCAAATTCTGGTCGGCCTACCTTCCCAAGCCTTAACATCTGCAAATAGTGCAGGCCCCCGTCGCTTTGAGTCCCTCATTTTTAACAGCATCAGTACAGGCCCCTCCTCTCCAAAATAATAAATGCACGTGTTTAATCAGCATTGGGATTATTTATTGTCTGTGGGAGGGGGTGTGGGGCCAGGGATCTTTAATGTATCCATCAGCTATTTTTTTTTTTTTGTGGGTGGGGGAAAGTATCAGGGAATGAGTGATGGACCGTCAACCCCCATCAGAATGATCAATTGTGCAGTACAGGTTGTAAAAGCAGGGAGAGGTTTTCAATAATATTAACAAGCTCTAAATAGAATCTGCTTGAGATGTAAGAGACAGAGTCAGAAATGGCCATTCAGTGAAATTGAACCTTGTAAAAATCAACCTCAAATGAATAAAATCAACTTTGTAAAAATCTTTCCTGAAGTAACTACTTCAAACATAAAATAATTCAGGACTCGAAGGGCTGTTGGGGATCATCTAAACCAAGCATTTTCAACCCTTTTTGTATCTTTAGCATTCTGATGATATCTGTGAACCCCTTTTTAGAATAATGCATCCTGTATTAAAAATAGCTGCAAACTTTTTTAAAGTGCTCAGTGTAAGACCGACCTATTTTAACAGAATAGGAAGCTGAGGCCCGGAAAGGAGAGGTGATTTGCTCAAAGTTATATAGTGGTCAGTCAGATGGGCCTTGAATCCACATTAAAATGAAAAATGTAGAGTATAAAGCTATAATTCTGAAATTGTAATAAGAGCTGATGTTTTAATGATTAATGAAGAATGTTGAAAAAGGAGAGTATAGATATTTTGCTGATGCCGTGAGTTGAGCTGAGCTCATTTGACATGATGGTAGGGCTATGCAGGAGCAACATCTTGTCCTGAGTCGCTGGGACATAGGGGAAGTCATGGGGTATTTTCCCAGAAGAAAAACAAATGTCCAGGAATACCAGGAAAGGAGAGGCAAATGAAACCATTCCAGCAGATTTGCAGTTTGGGAAGGGGACAAACATTCATATAGCCCCATCCCTGTGCTATGATTTTCATAATGAGGCTCCAATGTACAGGCTGTTCTAATTTCCATTTTAAAGTTGAAACGGAGGCAAACAGGATAAATGTCTTGCTCTACATTATATAACCAAAGCCTGGGTGGATTTGAACTCATGTCTTCCCGATTCCAGCTCTATCGATGCAGTGTGGTGCGCAGGATGTACTTAGTAAATGATATTTGTATTGAAAAACAGAAGGTGTGTGTGTGTGTGTGTGTGTGTGTGTGTGTGTGTGTGTGTGTGTGTACACATATACAACATACATAATTCCTTCTCCCAGGGATTTTCCAGATTACAACTCTGAGAAGTCTAAGAGAGACTGTTTCTCTTTAGCTTATAGAAGTTCTGTGTTCTAGTCTGATAGCATTTATGAAGCTCCTGCTATAGGCCAGACTCTGTGGGAACACAAAAGTCAACACTCTCACTTTCAGGGTGCTTATAGTGAAATGCGGGAGAAAACACAAAAACTTGTTTTATATACATATTAAACTGAAGATAATCCACAAAGGACAGGCAAAAGCATTAAGGAAGATTAGGAAACCCTTCTTGAAGAAGACAGGATTTTAACTGAGTGTTGAAGAAATCCAGGGGAGCCAAGAGGTGACGAGAGAGGTTCAGGTATGGGGAAGAACCAGTGAAGATATTTGGAGATGGGAGTGGTATATGTAAGTAACACCTAGTGGGTCAATGTCCCTGGACTGCAGTGTACATGGAAGGCTGGAAAAGTAGGAAGAAACAAAGTTGTGAAGAGCTTTATAAGCCATGTAGGATGTTATATTTGATTTAATTGAAGGTGATTGACATTGGAGTTGATTCAGTAGGGAAGTGGGAAGATGGGGGGGCAGACTTAGCCCTTTAAGAAAATCAGACATTTTCATGAAGAATGGGACCAAAGTAGGGAGAAGTTTGATGCAAGGAAAACAACCAGCAGCCTTCATGGACTTGTAATAGGGAAGGGTAGATGAAGGCTGCCCTAGATTAATAGTAGTTACTGTAGTTCTTTAATTCTGAATGAGTGTTCCTTCACTGAAGCAGATTTCAATGCTTCAGTAGTACTCGGAGTTGGGTTCTAGGGGTAGCCCTATGGGCTATTCCAACATAAGCTCACTAGCACCCAGATGATTTTTTTTTAAAAAATTGTATTTCTCCAAATACATGCAAAGTTAGTTTTCAACATTCACCTGTTCCAAATTTGTCTTTTTTTCTCCCCTCCTTCCCCCTTCCCAAAGACAGCAAGCAATGATACAGGTTAGACATGTGCAATTCTTTTAAACATATTTCCATATTCATCACATCACAACTTAATTGCATCCTAGCTTTGTTTTTAGCCACTCGTTCACTTACAACTCCAAAAGGAGTCTAGAAACATAAATGACTGAATTGGGACTGATCATTATAAACCAAGGAGGAGTAGGGGAGTGAAGGAATTCAATTTGAACCACAAAGAATTTTTGGAAAGGGAAGTTAGATCTCTTTCTCCTATCTTTTCCTTGAAGATGCTGAATCTCATGAGAGTGTCCATGAGGAGAGACTTCTGCCAGGACCAGTTAAAGACTTATCCTAACTAAAATAATACTGTTACACTCCAGTTAAAGAAAAAACAGTATCACCCAGCTAAATCAATGGCTGAATATTGTGCCCCATGATTGAGTGATTTGATTGATTTTCTAGCCTTCAGCTACTCTTTGCTGCCCTCTGCTGGGCTGTAGTTGTTAAGTGACTTTTTTCCCTGTAGTCTAAAGTTTCTCAATACTCTTTTGTAATGTAACACCTCAGCCAGCTACACAGAAGCCAGTGGGTACCTTTAAGGTTGCTCTTTGAACTCCTTTTCTCCTCTTCTTCCCTAAGTCTAAGCACTTATCTAAGTTATGGTCCAATTTTTCTCTTAATTCCTGTTATATCTTTGAGTTAGGAACCCATTTTCAAATCATTTAATCATCCCCTATACTCCACTCCCCAAACTGGGGTAGAGCTGGGATAAAGCTATCCAACCTCTTTAATATCCTGCATTGCTTTGTGAATCAAATTGAAAACAGATGTGGGGGCAGCTAGTTGATGTAGTGGGTAGAGCACCAGCCCTGAAGTCAGGAGGATCTGAGTTCAAATTTGACCTCAGATACTTAACATTTCCTGACTATGTGACCCTGGGCAAGTCACTTAATCCCAGCCTCAGCAAAAAAAAGAAAAAAGAAAACAAATGTGGCTGGTGGAGCTGGCAGTGCACAGCTGGTTTGGGGAACACTAAGTACAAAATCACAGTTGATTTAAGGTAAGGTCTCTGTCTGAAATAGTATTCTGTTACAGTAGCAATTGCTGGTTGTGCTTTTTCCTCATTGACTCACAAACCAGATGTCCTCTGGAGATACTTTAGTTTGTCATTTTCTTTTTTGGTAGCAGGTTCTAGCATACTTTCTCCCTATAGTTTTTTAGTTGCTGTTCTCCAAAGATACTTGAAATGTGATAATGCCTCAAATAACACCAGTAAAGAATGAATGAATTAAAAAGAAACCACCTTTTTTTTTTTTTTTACAAAGTACTAGGGATGCAACACTGGAGGCACTGCTATTTCAGGACTCTTGATCATCTGTCTATTAAGTTGCTGTTGGTTGATGGGAGAGCAAGTCTTGACTAATAAAGGACCAAGATTTGGTCCATTTCAGATCATGTGACCAATAAACTGATCCACTAGAAATTTTCCCTGATCTTCACAATCTCTTAAACATCACTGAAGTAAGAATTATGCACAAGAGGTAAAAAGTAGTTGCAGTCTTCTTCATAAGCTAAAACACCAAGAATCCTCAGGAAATTCAACAGGATCTACAGACTTATCCTCTAGGATCTTTCAGCAATTCCTTTTCTGTCTCTCTAGTTTCTGCTAGAATATCTCACTTGTTTTAACATTTTGTGGCAACAAACAATAGAATTTGACTCTTGTCCTCTTCCCTTCTGAGAAGGTGGTAGAGGTATAGGAAAACAGTCTTGTTTTCCCTGTAGTGGCATGCTACTCTGTAATAAGGCCCAAGGGAATTGGGGCACATTACCAGTATTTGTATGAGGTTCCACAACGCCTTAAGGAAAGGGAACTGGAAGTCAGCGGAGTTCAGTTCTGGCTTTCTAGAAGTCACTTGGGGAAGAAACGAAGGCCAATAAAATATGAATTCTCTAGAATGGAAGGAAGATAAGGCAATTTTGAAGTCCAGCCCTTTGATAAACTGACATCAAAGGAGAATGATTCAGGAAGTGAACAAAAGGAATATGAGGGAAAAGAAAAATTGGCCAAAAAAAAAAAAAATCAGAAGAAAGAAAACCCAAATAAAAACCTTGAACAGAAATAGACAAATAACAGGAAAGATGATAACAGAAGGAAAGATGGCTTCTAGTATATTTAAATGAGTCCAAACATCTTTAAATAAAAAGAGAAAGGGAAAAAATATCAACATTTGATGACACAGAGGACCTTGTGGATTCCCAAGAGAGTGCAGGATATAGCTAAATGTTTCCAAACAATTTTAAAGGAAAGTAGAAATCCTGAAAGCAAAATTCATGGCAGAAATAATTGACAATAAAAAGACTTAAATCTATGGGAAGTTTTACTAAAGAAACAAAAGAGAAAACCACTGATTTGGAATGCAATAAACATAAGTAGAAGACAATCTGGAAGAAGAAAAGCAAAAATAACATTAAAAGAAAACATCTCTTTACAACAAAACATTGGTCTTAAAGATAGAATATATAGAGACAACTATGAAATGCTACAATGCTATAAATAATAAAAGAAAACTGCTCAGAACTGAACATAGAAAACAAAGTACTGATCAAAAGAATACACAGATCATTTCTGGACAAAAACCCTCTAAGATACATAGAATTAAGTTAAATTTAACTACTCCAAAAACAAATTCTGCAAGCAATCAAGAGAAAGACCTTCAAATATAAAGGAAAAGAAATTTGAATAATGCAAAACTACTGTTCAATAACTAAAAACCAAAGTAGAGAATGGAATCATGTATACAAAAGATCAAAGTAGTTCAAGACTCAACCCAAGGTGATAAACTAAGAAAACCTGAGCCTAATCATCAGTGAAAAAGATTTTTTTCCCTTTTGGCTGAGGAAAATAACTAGGCATTAAGTATCTGAGATCAGATTTGAACTCATGTCCTTCTGACTTCAGGGCTAGTGCTCAACCCCCTGCTCCACAAAGCTGCCCAAGGTTGTTGTTGTTGTTGTTGTTTTTTTAAAGGGAGACACTTCAAGGCTTTCCCTTCTCCACAAAAAATTCCAAAACCAAAACAAAACAAGCAGAATTTTTGTTTTGCAAACCTCTCAGACAAAAGAATCACAAGAAAAAGAAACAATAGTATTCAAGGAAAGGAAACAAGTAGCAATCACAGCAGGCACAAGTAATGGAAAAAAGGCAAATTCTTGCTATAAATAAAAGTTTGATACACAACATATATAGAGATTGATTCTCCCAATCATACTATTTGGAGAATCCCAAATAACTCTAAGAACCATTCCCCAGTAGACAAGTGTTCAAAGTATACAAACAGTGGCCTGAAGAACACTAGTAGCCAGGAGGCTTATTACAGTAGTCAAACTGATGGTAATGATGGCTTATACCAAGATTGTGACCATGGGAATAGAAAGAAGAGAGGCCTGATGTGATAAAGTTAGAATTGAGAACTTTGTAACTGATAGAACATGAAAAGAAATGAATGAATATGAATAAAATATAACCTCAGTGTTACTATTGTGAGATAGTAGATGAATGATGGTCTCACGAAAAGAAAGTCAGTTTTTTGCTATTTTGTTCTGTAATTCAAGTTAGAAGCTAACATGATGTAGGACAGAGGTTTTTGTTAAATATATAGCCACGGGCTGTGTGCAGGTTTCCACAATTATTCCTGAATGTGGAACCAAATCAAAATGTAATTGGGAAATATTTGCAAAATAAAGGTATAGTAAAGCATAACTAATGCTGATAGGTAGCTTTTTGAGTCAGTATATATCTGCAGAGATCCTTATGTTGATTTAATGGCCCTTGTTTCAATTTGAGTTTGACATCAGTGTAAAAGTTACAAGGTAATATAGCAGCTAGAGCAATAGGCCTGGAATCAGGAAAGCCTGACTTTAGATCTGGCCTTAGAGACTTACTAGCTACATGAAAGCACATCACTTAACATTTGTCTGCTTCAATTGTAAAATTGGGATAATAGCACATACCTCATAGTATTTTGGGTGAATTAAATGGGATATTTTCAAAATGCTCAGGATAATGCCTGTCACATATTAGGTGCTTTTAAAAATGCTTTGTCTTCTAGTGCAAATAAACTAGCCAACAGGTAGATCTTTCTCTGATGCTAACTAAGCAAGAATCACTTAACTTTTTTTTTTTTGCCTCAGATTCCTCATTTGTCAAATGAGATAACCATTTCTGCTTAGTTAAACTCCCTGCAAATAGAGAACAAATATGCTTAGCATAGTCCCTGACACAAAGTAGGCCATTAACAAACATTTTTGACTGACTGAAATAACAAATAGAAAATTGCTTTGAAAAATTAAAAGTTCTATGGAAATATTAGATCTTATGTTTTATTTGCTTAAATAGTTATCCAAGAACGCCTTATAATCAAACATTTATTAAGTAACTACTATATGACCTGCATATATGATACCCCAGAGGTAAAATAGAGTCATCCCTTAAGAAATTTTATAAATTACTGACATTCTCTTTCATTCAGTACATTCATGGACCTTCAACCATAAAGCATGACTGGGAAGCCTTCTGATCTTTTAGAAAGATGCTGCTTAATGAATACTAGAAACTAGTATTTCTAGCAGTAGAAATAGCATTAGAAATTGGTTCTTCAGTCTTATCAAGACCTGCCACTGATGAGTCAGCAGTTACTTTCCCCCAGCAGAAATTTTGGATACATTGCATGGGCTGGGATAGTGGGCTGATCTTGTCTCAGAGGTGTAGTTCAGAAAAGAACATTGCTAAGAACAGTCGGAGAGCTTGAGAGGCACTGTAGGCCTAGTCCAGCTGCTGGAGTATCCCATTGAAAGGAAATATGGCAGCCAGGTGGTCCCAGAGAAGTGAGTTTACTTCTATCTTTTGGGGATGTTTATGATAATTGAGGCCTAGAGAAATCAAATAGTTGGAATAGCTGGAATAGCTGTGGAAGGAGCAGGGCAGAGTAAAGGGATAGCGTGACTAAGCAAGGGGAACAAGTTCTAGAGGATCAAAAACTCTGATCTAGATTTAAGAGATCTAATCTAGTGATCATATGACTTTGATCAGTAAAAGCTTTTTTGGGCTTCAATTCCCTCACCTGATAGATAGAAATAAATCATACCTAAAAATTATCTCACAGGATTGTGATGATCAAACGAGAGAGATGCTTTGGAGAACACTTTGAAAAATATGAAGTACTTTAAGTATAAGGTGCGTTTATGCAGGCATCAGAGTTTAATATGCTACAGTGAAAGGGACTGTCTAAGACAGTATTTTTCTATTGTTGTGGTAGGAAATATTCCAGAATTGCATATCAATCAACAAATACTTACTGAGCAATGACTATATTGTAGACATTATACTGGATGCTATATGATGCTTCTAATAGTAAGGATGTAAGGCATATTCCTTGCCAAGTCCAGGAACTTATTCTGGTTGGGGATGGAATAGATCATTTGAAAAACTAAAGGACAAAATTTAAGCAAGAGTTCAAGATGACCATAGCTCACATTTCTAAGTTCATGGCTTCTCCGAGAGCAGCGATTTTGGCATCTCATTCTTTATCTCTTCCTAACTTTCCCAAACGGTGGGAACTCTACATTATCCACATAGCATCTGAGCAGATTGAAGCATGGTAGTTTTTTCACTTATTGCAGCTGTCCCTTCAACACGGTCCAGAGAATCTTGGACCTGAGCCTGGATTCTATGTTCCTGGTATCAAAGACAATGAAGATGATGAAAATCTTCCCTGCTCTCACTTCAATAACTCACATTTTTCTGACACTTCACAATTCACAAGTTTCCTCACCACAACCTGGTAAGGTTAACAGTGAATATTTGTCCCAATTTGATAGATAACAATAATTAAAACTAAGAGAGGTTAAATATCTTCCCCAAGTTCACATGCTTTCAGGACTGAAGATCAATTCATCTGGTTCCAAGTTCAGTGTTCTTGCTATCATACCTTGCCATCTCTTCCTCTCCCTTATTAGTCTGGGAGTTTCCCAAGAGCTGGAACGCAGACCTCCTCTTGTGGTGTGGTCCCATGTAGTGTCTTGATAGATAGGTCAGTGGCACCAGAGAAAAGGGAGGGACCAACTGGGAGGTACTTGATAAGAGCTTCCCAACTCCCATTACTTTGCTTGCCCTTGTAGACCCCTCTCCTATGCTGCTGGTAGCTTTCTTGCTCAAACCAATTTAAGATATTACTTTCTTGCTTCTCCTCCTTACATTTTACCCCTAAACTTATGTACAAAAAGGATGTTACAGATGTAAAGGAGGTTTAAAAAAAATCTGCTGTAATGTGCAACATGTATATAACCAATAGATAGGGTTTGGATTAGTGTGCCTGAGTTGAGGGGGGGGGTAGAGGAGGTGGGTGGTGAGAGTGGGGAAGGGAGTTCAAAATAGGGGGGAAATTGCATGAACAAAGTCTTGGAGATAGGAATGTGCATGACCTGTTAGAGAGCAACTAGAACAGTTGAAATGGACAGTTTTATGTGAAAAGTATTGTAAAATAGGACCTGAAAGGCTTAAGACAGATCATAGTGAATTTTGAAAGTCAAGCTAAGATAATTGGATTTTAACTTGTAAGCTAGTGATTCTCAACATTTTTGAGTAAAGAAACCCTTTTAAACTAATTTTTTAAAAATATGGCTTGTTGTTTGTTTTCATTCTTGAAGTGGACCATGACATCAGGACCGTGACATACAAGTGAATTAGATTTAAGGGAAGGTGTGCTATGCAAAGTGAACAACCTCATTTTCTCCTATGGAGTCATTTGGGTCCACTGGCAAGATATAGATCAGAATGACTGGAGATGACCCTGGATGCCAACTTGAAGCAACTCCCATTTAGTGATTAATATTGTTGTTGCTGTTGAGGAAGATTGCCAGATAACACAGGAAAGCTAGCAAATGACAGAGAAAAATTTGGAAACTGAGAAGTGGGATGAAATTCAATAATCAAAGACTATGTCTTAAATGTCAGGTTAAGGTGTTTGAACTTTAATTTGTTAGCCATTGATTCCTAACCTTTTTGAGTAAAGGAACCCTTTTTAATTAAAAAAAATGTTGAACATGGTAAGACCTATATGAACTGATACAAAATGAAATGAGAAGAGCTGGGAGATTGTTATACGCAGTAGCAGCAATGATATGATGATCATCTGTGAAAGACTTGGCTACTCTGATCAGTACAATGATCTAAGACCAAAAGACCCATGGTGAAAAATGCTTTCCACCTCCCGAGAGAGAACTGATGAACTTTGATTGCAAATTGAAGTATAATTTTTTCACTTTCCTTATTTTTTATTTTTTTTTTTTGTGATAAGGCTAATATGAAAATATATTTTACATGATTTTATATATATATATTTCCCAGAGTCACACAGATAAAGAATCTAAGACAAAATTCAAACTTAAGTCTTCCTGATTTCCAATTCAGTGCTCTATAAACTATATCACTCAGTTGTATATTTTGATTGAAAAAATGTATGTTGCCAAAAATTACTATGAATATCAATGATGCTTTTAAATAAATATCTTATTAATCACAAACATCTCTACATAGTATGTTGGGAAAATAGTATTACATATACATATATGAAACAATTATTCAATCTATAGAAGATATTTTTGCTTCTTGACAAATCCTTACTAACTGCAAGTTTTCCCAAAAACTAAAGCTAAAAATGACAGTGTTAAGTTTGTTTATGAATCCCTTGTAGTAATTTTGCTAACCTCTAGGATTCCTTAGCCAACAGTTTGAAAATTACTTCTGTGAGGCAATAGAGAGTTGTTGAAATTATTTCCATGGCAGTAAAAGCTTTTTATGGTTTTGCTGGGTAGGATAGGTTGGTATGAAATGGGGAAAGGTGATAACTAAAGGCACGAACTATTTCTTCAGTCTTTTCACCCATGAAATAATATTTACTATTATTACATCAGTTAGAAAGCTGCAGTAGTAGTCCAGATCCATAGTCATTTTTGAAAGAATTTTCTCCTTCTTCCACAGGGAGGGGAATCATCATCATCTTCATCATCGTGGTTAGAATTATTTATATAGTGTTTGCACTATAGTGTTTTTATAGTGTTTGCAAAGTGATTTACAATTATTATAGCATTTGGTCCTCACAAGAATTTTAGGAGGTAGGTGCTATTTTCTAAAATATTCTCATTTTATAGATGAAGAAACTGAGGGACAGAGGTTAAATGACTTGCTCAGAATCACAAAACTAGTAAGCATGTGCAGATAATTTTTTTAAATTTTATTTTGTTTTTTATTAATTTTTATAATTATAACATTTTCTTTGACAGTACATATGCATAGGTAAATTTTTTTTTTTTACAACATTATCCCTTGTACTCCCTTCTGTTCCGAGTTTTTCCCCTCCTTCCCTCCAGCCCCTCCCCTAGATGTCAGGCATTCCCATACATATTAAATATCTTATAGTATATCCTAGGTACAATATATATGTGCAGAACCGAATTTTGTTGTTGTTGTTGTTGCAAAGGAAGGATTGTATTCACAAGGTAAAAAAATAATCTGGGAAGAGAAACAAAACAAAACAAAACAAAACAAAAAAACCAATGCTCACAGTTTACACTCTTTCCCAATGTTCCTTTTCTGGATGTAGCTGATTCTGTCCATCATTGATCAACTGGAATTGGATTAGCTCTTCTCTATGTTGAAGATATCCACTTCCATCAGAATACATCCTCATACAGTATCATTGTTGAAGTGTATAATGATCCCCTAGTTCTGCTCGTTTCACTCAGCATCAGTTGATGTAAGTCTCTCCAAACCTCTCTGTATTCCTCCTGCTGGTCATTCTTACAGAGCAATAATATTCCATAGCTTTCATATACCATAATTTACCCAACCATTCTCCAATTGATGGACATCCATTCATTTTCCAGTCTCCAGCCACTATGAAAAGGGCTGCCACAAACATTTTGGCACATACAGGTCCCTTTCCCTTCTTTAGTATTTCCTTGGGATATAAACTCAGTAGTAGCACTGCTGGGTCAAAGGGTATGCACATTTTGATAACAATTTGGGCATAATTCCAGATTGTTCTCCAGAATGGTTGGATTCTTTCACAACTCCACCAACAATGCATCAGGTCCCAGTTTTCCCACAGCCCCTCCAACATTCATCGTTATTTGTTCCTGTCATCTTAGCCAATCTGACAGGTGTGTAGTGGTATCTCAGAGTTGTCTTAATTTGCATTTCTCTGATCAATAGTGATTTGGAACACTCTTTCATATGAGTGGAAATAGTTTTAATTTCATCATCTGAAAATTGTCTGTTCATATCCTTTGACCATTTATCAATTGGAGAATGGCTTGATTTCTTATAGATTAAAGTCAATTCTCTGTATATTTTGGAGATGAGGCCTTTATCAGAACCTTTAACTGTAAAAATGTTTTCCCAATTTGTTACTTCCCTTCTAATCTTGTTTGCATTAGTTTTGTTTGTGCAGAAACTTTTTAATTTGGTGTAATCAAAATTTTCTATTTTGTGATCAATAATGGTCTCTAGTTCTCCCTTGGACACAAACTCCTTCCTCCTCCACAAGTCCAAGAGGTAAACCATCCCATGTTCCTCCAATTTATTTATGATTTCGTTCTTTATGCCTAAATCTTGGACCCATTTTGATCTTATCTTAGTATGTGGTGTTAAATGTGGGTCCATGCCTAGTTTCTGCATGTGCAGATAAATTTGAACTCAGGTCTTTTTTACTCCATGACTAGGCACTCTATCCACTCTACCACCTAGCCATCCAGTATCTTCTTTATTATTTAGTTAATTAGCATTTGTTTAGCTCCCAGTGTGTGTCACCTGAGATAGGACTTAGAGAAGTGAATTCCTGGAACTATTCAAAATCCTTAATTAAAAAGTTAATAATTGGGTATCAGTTAAATATAATATATTGCTGTAATAGGAGATCCTAATGATATTAAAATGAATATAGCAATGTAAAGAAAATTTAAAATATGAAAGCAAAATTAGAAAAATAATAATGCACTGAATGCAATTACATAAAAATCAGAATGTGGATATTTATACTATGGTGAGCTTAGACTACATTAAGGGAAGTCTAGAATCAAGATTTAGGAAGGTAAGAGTCCAGGTGTACTCTGTCCTGATCAAACTACATTTGTAATATTGAGTTTAGTTCTGGAAAATAGATTTTAGGAAAGATACTGGAGACTGCAGAGGAAGTCATATGGATAAAGAAAGATGTGGAGATCATGTGATAAGAGGATTGGTAGAAGAAACTGAAAATGGTTAGCTTGGGGAAGAGAAGAGCTGAAGAGCCAGTATAGCAGACTTCAGGTACTTGAATTGGTTGTCATTTGGAAAAGCATTAAAGCTGTTGTGTTTATTCTAGGAGGCAGAACTGGGGACAAGGGAGGATGAATTGCAGAGGCTTATCTAGGCTTATTGAAAAGAAGACCTTTCTGATAACCAGATATCCAAAAGTTCTTCTGAAAACGACTCCTTGATTGAGGTCTGGATGATCACCTGTGGATATTGTATAGTGTGGGTGGTACACAGATAGCTTTTCTTCCAACTCTGAGATCCTGTGACGTGAGCAGAACAGAACTGAAAAGCCAATTAGCTCTTATGGACATTTTATCTGTTAAATTTTTAAAAATTAAATACTTATAAATATGCTTAATTCATTTTTTGTTGATTACAAGTGTATATTGAGTTTTATTTTTAAATAGAAAAAGAAGAAACTGACATAGAAGCCATCCCTTTCATAACCTGAAAAGTGTCCAGGTGTTTCTCAGTGTAGGAAACTTGGTTACTTAATGTTTCATCTATCTTTGACTTGTAGCATAGTCCCTGTTTTCTCCATTAAACTCTCTAGGTTCCTATTTTTGCTTTTATACCCCATTTCCTCAATTATTTCCTACTTTTGTGCTTTGGATCTACCATCCTGCCTATCTCACATATTTTCTATACTATAGCATTATATAAAAAGGCAGTGAGATGGTGCAGTGGATTAAGTATTGGACTTGGAATCAGAATCAAATCTGACCCTCAAATACTGTGTACACAGCGCAAATTATTTACTCTGCTTCAATTACCTCATTTGTAAAATGAGGAATATAACAACATATAAATAGTTATAAATAAAATAAATAAAACCTGTAAAGCATTTTACAAATCTTCAAGTATTAATTATATAAATTCTATTATTAATCATTTGCTGCAATTTTATCTGTAGGGAAAACATGTTGTCTCCATTATTAATGATTTTTTTCATTCTCATTAAGCTGCCATCTTTTCTCTCTGCCATCAATTGCTCTGTGCCCCCCAATTCATATTTCCCCAATAATTACTCTTTACTAGCTACCTATTCTAGCACTAAGTTTCTTTCTCCTCTCAGCCTAGGTATCTCCTCCCTGTCCCTCTTCACCCATTTTATGATATTCCCATTAAGGGATACAGAGAACACATTTTCAAACATATTTTGATTTTAAGTATTTCAAAATACTTAAGGTCTTACATTTCCATTTTAATGCAGACCACACCTGCTTCTCCTCCATGAGCTCTCGTGAGAATATAGCCACATAATTCTCCCTCCTCTTCTAGGAAGGGGCAGTTGTATGGACCCTTAGCCTATAAATACGATTTGTATTAGGATATCAGTTAAAGAACTAGAGATATGTTGGAGTCTAGAGACAGGTATACAGCCACAAACTTCAACTATTTGAATCTGTGGGAAGAATAAGTAGATTTGTTCTGCTTGTTTGGGGGTATGGAAAAGAAAGATGGAAGGCATGGAAGCAGATTGGTTCAGGTTAAGGAGGAGTTTCCTAATAAGTCCAGAATGAAGGCATGGATTTAGAAATAAGGATTTAGGTTTGAATATTGGTTTTGCTGCTTCTGTATATGACAAGCTACTGTCTTCTGGGTTTGGGAAGGGTGGTGTTGGACTGAGTCAGATGTTTCTATCCTTTCTGAGTAGGAGGACTTCTTTTTAATATTAAAAAAGTTATCAGATCTCTATATAACTATTTGTATTGTTAGTAATTGTTGCTTGAGAAAACCTGACAAAAACCTGCTTTGAATGAAGCATTGCTTTAATTTCTATTTTATTATTTACTTCAATATTTGTATATTTTTGAAAACTATTAATCCATCAGAGTAAATGTTTGTTACTCAATATTTTAATATTATTTAATATAATTAAGAAACATTTCTGGTATACATTTCCTTATTATATTGTCACGATGACTATTTTACTGTAACTTAATAAAGACCAAAATGATAATGCTTGGTATACAAATGGATTTAGGAACTTACAATATTCTATAACACATGTACTTCTATGAGTTTTCAGTTCTAATGTGAGGAATCACTAGATTATATGAGTGCCAAAGAACTTTCCAGGTCTAACCCTTTGAAACCTCAGAATTAGTGTTGTCCCAAATACAATAGGCCCAAAGGAGATGGTTGATGAAATTCCTGTTAAATTAAAGATTGGAAGTTCTCTTTCAATGGAGATGTTTAGAAATTTTCAATGACCTCTTCTTGGGGATATTTTTGAAGGTGATTCTTCCTTCAAGGATAGGTTGGATTAGATGACATCTAAAATGCTCTGATTAATGAAACAAGGACACATTAAATTGATGCAAATTGAATGTGACAATAACACCAGGGATTTTGCCTTGAAGGCATCGTTTTTAGAGTAATAGAATGAACTTAGTGCATTTTCTTGGTTCTTTATTTTTCTCTATACCAGGAGGGCAACATTCCTTGCTTTTGGGATTGCTGAAGCTGTTTGGGATTGCTGAAGCTTTTACTATGGCAGAAAATTCTTCAGGTGAGCTGATGATGAAATTTCTTGGAAGAAGCAGGGTTAGAAGTAACCAGAGGGCAAGATTTTGTATTTGCAGGGTGACCTGAATGAATATCTGAGCTCTAGGAACAACAAAGGCACACATCTTTGATAGATTCTCCCCAGTAGCCTAACCTCCTCCCTTGTCAAGACCTGTCTAGTTTGTTTAGGGAAGGGGGACTGAATATGTTTCCAGGGACTGGATAGCTAAGACTCTGGACCTCACGGTCCTAGCCCTGACCTTGGTTATCTCCTTCTTCCCCAGATATTTCTTCTCATATTTTTTCTCTACTTGTAGGAAAGACAAACGTGATCTCAAAGATAGGGGGAAATGTCACCTTCTCTTGTTGGGCAGACTTCGAATTAGAAAGTCTCCGTGTCTCTTGGTACCACCTCAATCAGCATGGATCACACACTATGGTGTTTAGTTATTCTTCTGAAGATAGGTATATAGAGGACCCGTCTGTGGAGTTCCAGAAACGTACCTCCCTCTTCATCAGGCCAAAGGAGGTGGTGCTGCATTTGAGAAATGTGAAACTGCAAGACAGTGGGACATACAAATGTATCCTGAAGGATAACCAACAATCAGTAGAGAGATATGTGATTCTCCGAGTGACAGGTAAACTGGTTATGGCTTTCTTCCTTTTCTATCCTGAGACATCTTCCTCAGACAGTGTTAAAAGCACAGCATCCTTCTCAAAAACCTTCAAAGTTTCCCTATTACTCTAATTTCTTTGGCAATCATCAAGGTCCTCTCTAATCTGGCCCTAACCTTTCAGAATTCCAGCTTCATCTCTAGTTTCTTATCTTCCTGAACCCTTCTATTTTGAATTCTACTGATTCTCTACTAAAAATGTCATGTCAAAAAAAAATGTCATGTCACATTTTTATACTCATGGGTACCTTCTCTTTCCTCTTTTACTCTGGATTTTTATAACGATTATTATTTATTATGCCCCCATTTGCTATGTCATATCTAGTGATATCTTGTATGAAATTGTTCTCAACCATTAATTTATCTTACATTTTAAATGAATGCTTCCTTTGTATGTTTTATCTCTCCTCTGAAAATAGGGACCGTGTTTTAAAATGCTCAGTATCTCTGACAATGCCTATACCAATAAAGGGCAAATAGTAGGCACCAAAATAAATATTTGATTGATACAGTTCTATCAAGAATAGATAATGACCCTTGATCTTAGGGAGCTTAGAGTCTAACAGAGGACATGTAATAAATTACATAGACATATATTTTCAATTCATCTCAACAAATATTTTTGCTATAATCAAAAGTAAGAGTTGAAGAGAGAGTGACCATCTCTCTTGGAGAACAACTTATAATTGACCAGGAATCCCCTCTATTATATTCTAAACAAGTGGTCATCCAGACTTTGCTTGAAGCCCTTCCCTGGGGGGGAATCAGTTGCTTTTTGAGACCACCCATTCCACCTTGGAAGAGCTATAATTGTTTTTTTTTTCTCAATAATATTTTATTTTTCCAAATACATGTAAAGATAGTTTTCAACATTCATTTTTGTAAGATTTTGTGTTCCAGCTTTTTTCTACCTCCCTCCCTATATTAGCAATATAATATAGGTTATACATATATAATCCTTTAAAATATTTCCATATCTATAATTCTGTACAAGAAAACCAAAACAAAAGGGAGAAACTATGAGAAAGAAAAAGCAATATATATGTATATATACTGTTTCAACCAACATTCAGTCTCCATAGTTCTTTCTCTTTGGATGCGGATAGCATTTTCCATCTTAAGTCTGTTGGAATTGTCTTGGATCACTGCATTGCTGAGAAGAGCTAAGTTTTTCATAGCTGATCATCAGATAATCTTGCTGATACTGTGTAAAATGTTTTCCTGGTGCTGCTTGATTTACTCAACAGCTGTCATTGCTAAGCAGCTTCTTCTGATGTCGATTCTAAACTGATCCTCATCAATTTCCAATTATTTGCTCCTTATTCTCTCTGTGACCAAATGGAACAAATTTAATCCTTCCATGTAACAACCTTTGATAAACTTAAAGACTTCTACCTAAGTCTTCTCTTATCTAGACCAAATATTTTGAGTTCCTTTTAAGAATCCCTCCTTTGGAAATTTCCTGTCATTTTCTTACATTATCCTAGTCATGTTCTTCTTGACACATTTATTAAAATCTGCCCTATTTTGAGAATACCAAGATATTCCAAGATATGGAATTTTGAGAATACCAAGATAATATTGTGTCCTGTTTTTTAGAGCCCCCAAGTTGGGGTGACAAAACATACCATTGCTTTCTAGAGCTCCCACACTGGGGTGGTTAAAATATATCTTCCTATTGGAGAAGTGATGAGGCAGGACTCCGGAGGATGGTGAGAAAATAGAGTCAGTTTATTTCAAGGGCTTTCCCCTTTTTATAAAACAAAAAACAACTCAGCATGTAGGACCACATAAACAATTTACTATGTAGATTGCCACCTGGTATCACTGCTTCAATCTTAACACAGTTTGTCACTGTCCCCTGACTTGTCAGGAAGACCCTTAGGGGAGATGGGGAGCTGAACTAGACATTGTCAGTAGGTTCCCTCTGGGCTGAAGGGTCTTAAACCTCACCCAGAGTTTCCCCACTGACTGTGACCCTCTACAACATAGGTCCTATTTTCAAGAAACCTTTAATCCAGTGGAGGGAAATGGACAAGTACAGAGTCTATTTTTGCATTATTATAAAATGGGAGTCTATTAAAGGTCAAAAATTGATTTCAATTAATATCTGTAATAAGAAAAAATGCCTTAATCTGCTGTATTTATTTAGTCTTCTAGTCCCAAGATTAATTGTCCATTTAACTAAGGTTTTTTTTTTTGTTTTAATCAGAGTTTCTAAAATGAAAAAAAAAAACTAATTTCACAAGTATTTTTGAGTTTTCTCAAATCTCTTATTTCATATTAGGAAATAACTCAGCAAATTCAATTAGCCTTACCAAAAAAAAGAATAAATAGAAACAAACCTTGAATCCAGTGTAATGAAGAAACTGAAGGGTCAATGTGAGTTATTATTATTACTTGTAATGTCAGTTCCAATGTGCTAATTTTGGCAAAGAAAAAAAAAATTCCTCTTCGTTGTTGTGTTTTGATCTGAAAGTTCAAGGAGGAGAGAAAATTAAGGAAAGAAAAAAAGGAGTGTCTGAGGATCAGCCAGTCATCAGGAGGCCCAATCTCTGCCTCAGCAATCAGTGAGGGGTCATCAGCCTGGCACAAACTTCAGATGCCTGCATCGAGTTCCACATTGTAATTTCATCAAGATGGTGGGGAGAAACTCATCAAACTGATCCCTTACATATTATTGTTATTCCTAAAAGATAAGGGAATACCAAAGCTAGTGTCTTCACTTTTCTGGGAATATTAGCAATCACAGTATACACTGTAGAGCTGAAATGAACCTCAGAGATCATCTTAGAGTCCAACTTCCTCAATTTATAGAAAAGGAAGCTATCTTTGGCAGGTTAAATAAACTGCCCAAGGTGGTATTATTAGTAAAAGGTCACTTTTCAGAGTCTTTTAACACCCCAAATTTCAAAAATCCTAGACAAATAAGTCAGGTATTATCCACATTGAAGATGAGGAAGTGAAAACCCAAGAGAGGTCAAAGCCATAATGCTACCCTTGTAGCTGCTAGTTTGTAGCAAAGCTAGGACTGGACCTCAGACTCGTGAGGTCTTTCTTATTGCTAGTGCTGCTTTACTGTACTTCTGCATTAAAGGTTGTAGTGCAGGAATAAATAAAGAGTGGTAGTGATTGTATTTCTTCATCTTGCAGCCCCAAAAGAAACCTTGCAAGACTATGATGACTCTGTGGTTATCTATACAATGATGGGGTTCATCTTGGCAGGCCTGGTGGTGTGGATGATTTCCTTATGCATTTTATGTAAGAGGGGAGACCTGCAATGCTCCAGAAACTGGGACCAATAAATATGACACGAATGGGGACTGCTGACAAATGGACCTGTTTAGTGACTCAATACTCTCATATTCCTACCCTTTCACTTATACAGGTCTGCATCAGACCTGAGGCAAAAATGTGAACGAATGGTTTGTCTTAAATGGTGCCCCCTGTCTGTTTTGTATTGGTTCCTCCTTCCCTTCCCTGGTGTCCAATATTTCCAGGCAAAACATGCTATTAAGAAAAAAATATGATATTAATCATTTGCATTTTAGTGTATTTAGTTACTTTTCTCAGAGGATTATTTGTTTTGTTTCTTCCAATTATATATAAAAACAATTTTAATTATTTGTTTTAAATTCTTTCTCTTCTTTCTTCTACTCTGCCTCCTTGAGAAAATAAGCAATTTGACATCGATTATACATATGCAATCATGCAAAATATATTTTCATGTTAACTATATTGCAAAAAAGCAAGAAAAAACAATAAAAAGAAAGTAAAATAAAATATGTTTCAATTTTCATTCAGACTCCAACAGTTTTTTTTTCTGGAAATGCATAGCATTTTTCATACAAATTCTTTGCATTTTTTTGGGTCATTGTATTGCTAAAAATTGCTAAGTCATTCATCATTGATTATAGTACATTATTACTTTTCCTATGAACAATGTTCTCCTAGGTCTGCTTATTTCATTTTGTATCAGTTCATATGAATTCAACCTCCTTGGCACTTCACATAGCATAATAATATTTCATCACAAACATATACAATAACTTGTTCAGTCATTCCCCAGTTGATAGATTTCCCTTAAATTTCCAATTCTTGGCTGCCACTATAAGAGCTGCTATTAGTGTTTTTGTACATTTAAGTCCTTTTGTTCTTTTTTTTTTTAATCCCTGGGATATAGAAATAATAGTTGTATTGCTGGGTCAAAAAGTATGCACAGTTTTATAGTCCATTGAGCATAGTTCCAATTGTTCTCCAGAATGGTTGGATTAGTTCACAATTCTACCAACAGTGCATTAGTATGCCAATTTTTTCCACATCCCCTCTAACATCTGTCATTTTTCTTTTCTGTCATATTAACTATATGATTGTATGAATTGGTACCTCGGAGCTGTTTTAATTTGCATTTTTCTTTTTAACCTAATATATTTTCTAATTACATGTAAAGACAAAGGTTAATATTCATTTTAAAATTTAGGCTCCACAATCTGGTGTTTGACAAATCCAAAGACCCTTTTGGGATAAGAATTCACTATTTGACAAAAACTGCTGGGAAAATTGGAAACTAGTATGGCAGAAACTAGGCATTGACCCACACTTAACACTGTATACCAAGATAATATAGGTTCATGATTTAGGAATACAGAATGATATTATAAATAAATTAGAAGAACATAGGATAGTTTACCTCTCAGACCTGTGGAGGAGGAAGGAATTTGTGACCAAAGAAGAACTAGAGATCATTATTGATCACAAAATAAATAATTTTGATTATATTAAGTTAAAAAGTTTTTGTACAAACAAAACTAATGCAGACAAGATTAGAAGGAAAGCAATAAATTGGGAAAACATTTTTACATTCAAAGATTCTGAAAAAGACCTCATTTTCAAAATATATAGAGAATTGACTCAAATTTATAAAAAATCAAGTCATTCTCCAATTGATAAGTGGTCAAAGGATAGGAACAGACAATTTTCAGATGAAGAAACAGAAACTATTTCTAGTCACGAAAAGGTGCTCCAAATGACTATTGATTAGAGAAATGCAAATTAAGATAACTCTGAGATACCACTACACACCTCTCAGATTGTCTAAGATGACAGGAAAAGATAATGACGAATATTGGAGGGGATGTGGGAAAACTGGGACACTGATACATTGTTGGTGGAACTGTGAATACATCCAACCATTCTGGAGAGCAATTTGGAATGATGCTCAAAGGGTTATAAACTGTGAATACTCTTTGACTCAGCATTGTTACTACTGGGCTTATATCCCAAAGAAATCTTAAAGAAGGGAAAGGTACCCACATGTGCAAAAATGTTCATGGCAGCCCTTTTTGTAGTGGCTAGAAACTGGAAACTGAATGGATGCCCATCAATTGGAGAGTATTATAATTCCCTTATTTTTCTTCTTCAAGATTAATTTGTTCTAATCCTTCACCTAATTCTTACAGTTTCCAGACCATTCATCATCCTGGTTGCCTTCCAGTTTGCCATTAGCTCTTTTAAAATATGGTATCCCACCTAACAAAAACAACAACAACAACAACAAACAGCCATAAATGATTATAATAATATCTGTTGGTCTGAATAGGTCAGATTGTAATCTGGACCATCATCTTTTTAGGTATGGATATTATATCATCAAGGTGGCCTAAATTTCCCACTAGATAATATTGGTAGCCACAATTGCTTAATGAGATTAAGATCAATTCTGTATCACTTTATTACTGATTCTGTTTACAAGTATTTGATTATATCCTATAACTGTTTTTGTCTTGTAATTGCTTAAGCCAAACTTCTTTGTCTCTGAACTTAGTTCAGAATTTGGTTATTTTGAGAAATCTAGCTTTCCTGCTAATTACTGATCTATTCTTGTCTCAAGAAATTTGGCTGAGCTTGGGAGATGTGGGTCAATATAAAGGGAGTTGGGCCTAATATATCATCACGCCACCAAGTTGTCCTTCAAAGATATTGGTTTAGTGCCCAAAATTCTTAGTGGTATCTCATACTAATAAAATTCACAAGACTAAGTGATACACAACATTGCCAGTTCATGAGAAATGGAGTGGGACAGTCAGATGGCTAAGTGGATAGAGCCTTGGGCCAGGAGTCAGGAAGACCTGAATTAAAATGTGACCTCAGATACTTACTAGCTACGTGGTTTCTGGATTAGCCTTTGATTGAACAGTCCAGTGTGATGGAAAAGAGCTCTAGATTTTGGAGCTTAAGGATTTTTGTGTGAATCTGACTCTGATACTTTATCTTTGTGATCTTAACATAAGTCATCTGTATCTCTCTGGGTCTCTATCTCCTCATTTGCCAAATGAAGGATTTTCTAATGTTTAATAGCTACCGCTAAAATTTTTAAAAAATATTTTTCTTCCTTTTTATCTCCTTAAAATGTTTTCTTTAAAACATTTAGCACAAAGTCTGGCACATAGTATATGTTTAATATATATTTATTAAATGATTGATTAATTCTGAGCTCCCCAAAGAAGAAAGCAAAACTCACCATAAAATTCCTATTCTGGTGAGATTCATTGAAGAATATGTGCTATTTCATAAATTTATTCTAGGCTGAATCTTGGATCTTTTGCAAGTACTTAGAATGTAAAAGCTTTTTTCTATATTCTTGGAACCTTCCAAACAACAATCCATTACTCTGAATTTGTTAAGTGTCTTCTATATCTAGACTAACTTTCTCTCGCCAATTCAAGTATCCCTACTTGTGTATTATAATACATATATTGACATCAGTAACACTGGGGGATGACAATTATTTCACTATTCTGCTTGGCTTGGATACAAATAATTATCCTGAGAATGACCTTGATAAAAGCTGTCATTATCTTTGTGAAGGAAGGGGGGGGGGCATAAAACCTTTTCTAACCTTTTTTGACAATCACATTTACAAAGTTACAATCAAGAAGATGTGCTTCCAAGAAAACTCTGCAAGTTTAATATGCAAGCAAAAATGATTAAAATAAACTATCCAATAAAAATGTTTTTAGTCTTTCCTGGAAGAAAGAAATCTCAAATGCAGTTTGCCCTTTGTAGACAATATATAATAACAGTAATAATATGGCTTGATTCATCACTCAGCCTTACTCCTACAGATATATATTCAAACATTAGTAATACCTTAACCCTGAGGTATGTCACAGAAGCCAAGAAATAGCTGGCCAATGGATGACCTAATGCTTATTTAACAGTTAGGACAAATTATTTTGTATATATTATAATATGGTTGAGTAGGTTACAACTAACTTTGCCATGAATTACATTCTAGTCATCTTGTTTAGAAGAGAAAAGATATCAAAACAGACTTTGCTTGAGAAGGTTGGGGTGGGGAAAGGTGTCCCAAAAATCATAATGTAATTTTAAGCTTTCATAGATATTAAATTTTAATAGGGTAAAACTACACTCTGATTTTGAGAATACATTGTATAAAGAATGATTGTGATGTAAAAACTCACAAACTTTTTTTTAAGAAGAGAAAATATGTTTTTATAGAGGGTGATATTTTTGATTAATGTGGTCCATAATTTATTAGTCTATCCTGACTCTCTTCAGTCAATGCTCATACAGTTGAGCAAATCATAATTTGTTTTGCTTTAGTCAATTTAGATTGGTATCTTCTTTTTTGTACTATTATAGTTCACTATGCACTGACTTACTCACCTACTATATTTTTTTCTTTTCTTTTTCTTTTTTAAAAATAGCATTTTAGGGGCAGCTAGATGGCACAGTGGATAGAGCAATCTGGTCTCAGACACTTAACACTTCTTAGCTGTGTGACCCTGGGCAAGTCACTTAACCGCAATTGCCTCAGCAAAATAAAATAAAGTAGCATTTTATTTTCCCCAATACATGCAAAGATAGTTTTCAACATTCACCTTGTAGAACCTTGTGTTCCAAACTTTTGCCTTCTTTCTCTCCTCCTCTCTCCCCAAAACATCAAGTAATCCTATATAGGTTAAACTTGTACAATCTAAACATATTTCCATATTTGTCATACTATGCAAGAAAAAAATCAAATCAAAAAGGACAAAAACACAAGAAACAAAGAAAAACAACAACAAAAATGGTGAAAATACTAGTGCTTTGATTCACATTCAGTTTCCTTAGTTCTCTCTCTGGATGTGAATAGCATTTTCCATCACAAGTTTATTAGAATTGCTTTGAATCACCTCATTGTTGAAAAGCTACTCTGCTTTTTTTTTTTCCTCTGAGGCATTTGGGGTTAAGTGTCTTGCCCAGGGTCTATCCACTCTATCCACTGCACCTCCTAGCTGTCCCTACTCTATGTTTTTCATTAATACTATCTTTTATGAACATTTCCTTGTGTTTTCATAGTTCACTTAGCTTCCTTACTAATAGGATCACAATTTCTTGACTTTTCTGAGCAAAGCATTCTATAATATTAATAGCCTATTTGGGAAGCATCATGATATAATGGGAAAATGGATTTGCAGAGAACTTATCGCCTGTATAATCTTGTGCAGGTCACTTAGTTTTTCTGTGTCTTAGTTTTCTCAATGTAAAATAAAGGGATTGGATTAAATGATCTCATATCTCTTCTAGTTTTAAATCTATGATCCGTTGTATATTTAGTTCTTCCCTTTTTTTCTTTTTTTCTTTTTCTTTTTTGAGGGAGGGGTGCTGCTATGGACTTCTTTCTAAGTAAAAGTTTTGTTCTGTCAAATTTAGGAACTTGTTCTTCTATAAGAAACAGGACCAGGTCCCCTAGACTTTAAAGAAAAGGTCTGGAACAACAACTCCTACTTCAAATGAAGGTACATGTCATTAGGAAAAGCCCTAATTCCAAGAGTTCTCAGACTCCATCCATGTTGCCTTGTCATAACTTCAAGAATATCATGAGGGACTCTAAAGCATATCTTGCTGAAATGTATATACCATATTTATGGCATTCTTGTCTGTTTTATTTTAAAAAGTCATAAAAGTCTTATAAAATGCAAATTAGTTGGTATAACTTGTTTTTGAGAGTCAACAAGCATTTATTAAGTAGTTACTATATTTTCAGATATTGTACTAACTTGCTGGGAATATAGAAAAGGGCAAAAACCTTGTCCCCCTCTTAAAGGAGCTCACATTCTATTGGGTAAGACAACATGCAACAAAGAAATAAAATCTGTACATCTAAGGTATATACAGTATGAATGTGAAGAGAAAAAATTTTTTTGGGAATAGCCATTGTAGGGAGTATAAAAGAGAGTCACCTATGACTTCTATATAAACCAAGATTAATATCTCCTAGTGTTGAATGACATTTACCTCCTTCCCCATCAGGATGTACTCCCCAGAACTCTAACATCACTTCCTATGAGTCCATAGCAGCACCCCATTTTGACTCACAGTGTCCCTCCTTCTTGTTAGCATTCATAAATATTACTTAAAATAATCCATATCTAGAACTGAGTAAACGGGAACCCTCTTAAAAGTTTCACATGGTATTTCAGAAATGGGTCTCAGTGCCTGACCAACCTATTAGTTTTGCCTGAAAACTTCCTCAAGTTTTTTATATACATTTTATATAGAAAATCAGGTTTTCAGTGGGACCTGAGAACTGTTTTCTGGTAGTTCTTAGACATTAAGGGGAGTTACAAATGAAATCATTTCCCTGAAGCATTTTGTACATGGATTGGTTACAGATATGAAAATGAATTTTACAAAATGTTTGCTTTTTTGTTTCTAGTTCATTTAAAGGTAAATTAGGGAAAAACGATGATTAATGCGTTGCATAGGCAGTGGCCAGACAAAGTTCCAGGCAATACCCTTAGTAGGAGGGGTTGACACAAAAGGAGAAGATGCTGACATCATAAGCAGCTTGGGTGGGTATTTCACCTCACAAAGGACCCAGGCCCCTGATTGGCTCTCCCCCGACCAATTGAAATAAAGAGTCTGGGTGTATAAAAGACTACCCCAGCATGAGGAATTTCACAGGCGCTTGGACCAGTTGGGGATGCTAGCAGAGCTCAGGATAGCACCATGTCTGAGAAACGGAGCCACCCAGGACCCTCGCATCCCCGTGCCCGAACCCGATCACGCTCCTCAAGGGCCCAACTACAGTTCCCTGTGAGCCGCGTGGACCGCTTTCTGCGCCAGGGCCACTATGCCCAGCGGTTGGCTTCTGGCGCCCCTGTTTTCCTGGCTGCTGTGCTGGAGTACCTGACTGCTGAGATCCTGGAGCTGGCAGGCAATGCTGCCCGTGACAACCAGAAAAGCCGCATCGCTCCTCGCCACGTGCAGCTGGCTGTGCGCAACGATGCTGAGCTCAACCAGCTCTTTGGGGACGTCACCATCTCCCAGGGCGGAGTCTTGCCCCGCATCCATTCGGAGCTCCTACAGTCGGTGAACAAGGCCCAGGGTAGCCGAAACCGTGGAGGAAATTCTTGTATCCAGTCAGTGAAGACCAAATGAGCCCCCAGCTCATGGACCCATCATGAGAGCCCAGCAAGGGTAGCCACTTCCTTTATTCTGGGTCTTCCATCTCTTCCACCCCCATCCCACAAACTCTATTAAAAGAGATTAAAACTCAGAATAAATTGTCCAGTTTCCTCATTCATTCCCCCTTGCATCTCCAACCAAGAGCAAATCTGGTCATTAATGGAAATTTATTTAATCACTAGAAACTTGAGAGGATGAACATTGCCTCTGCTGCCATATTTATTTCCCTCAATTTCTAACATGTTTCAAACCAGTTCCTCTTTTGTCTTCCAAGATTACCTGTGTAATACCCTTAAAAATCTTTTTAAAAATCCATATTCATTCCTTTTGGTTCTATTTTTCCCTTTAAAATGTGTATCCCTATCTGGTGAAATTCTTAACTAGTGAATTACTATTGTAACTAGTTGAGTCTTACCAAAGGGTGCCATTGTGGGAATGAAGTAGGGAAGAGAAGATGCAAGGCAGTTGATGTCTTAAGTCCATGACAAAGTTTCAGGGACCAGTTCTCTCTGAGAGAATTCAATGGCAAGCATGAGGGGTGATGGCAATTATTTACTCCTAAGCAATAATTCTTAGTTATGACTTGGTGGTATTTTGACATATTCCCACTACCCAATATTCAAGTTCAAGTCCTCATTATTGCAACAAGCTTGTCTGACTTCCAAACTTGCATTATCTCCTTTTTGTAAGATATGTCAGAAAAAGGAAGCACTAAATCTGGGAGACTAGCTAAAATCTTCCTAAATTATTGCTTTCATTATAAATAGTAGACCTAGTTAAGATGAGTGGAAAACTAATAACTGAATTATTAAGCAAGGTATATATGGCTCACTGTTAATTGCTCAGCTCACTATTATTGCCTAAATCTTGCTTTTTATAAATGTTGAGAGTACTTATTCTAGTTCCCACTCAAATTGGTCCAAGGCACCTGGACCTTGAGAGGATATATATATCTTCCCTCTCAAAGTTCTAGGAATGTCCCTGAGTGGGTGGGTGGGGGTTCTCTAATACATTCTATGTGTTCTAAGATAGATCATGACTTACAGCTAGTATCTTTTTTTGTATTTATATCATTGCAATATCTTCTGGTATCCCAGTAGCACTTAAACAGTTAAATTAAGATTCTATAAAGGAATGTCTGCTATTGTTCATCGAAGAGGATCAACGACAATGACTTAAATGAAATAGAATTGTCCTCTTTACCATCTTCCCTTAGAATACCTCCCTTCTTAAATTTATGGCCAAAGAATAGTTAGAGAATATTATGAAATGCAAAATAGATAATTTTGAATATATTAAATTAAAAATGTTTTTTTTTGTTTTGTTTTTTTATTCATTTTTCCAAATTATCCCCTCCCTCCCTCCACTCCCTCCCCCCGATGACAGGTAATCCCATACATTTTACATGTGTTACAATATAACCTAGATACAATATATGTGTGTAAATACCATTTTCTTGTTGCACATTAATTATTAGCTTCCGAAGGTATAAGTAACCTGGGTAGATAGACAGTAGTGCTAACAATTTACATTCACTTCCCAGTGTTCCTTCTCTGGGTATAGTTATTTCTGTCCATCATTGATCAATGGAAGTGAGTTGGATCTTCTTTATGTTGAAGATTTCCACTTCCATCAGAATACATCCTCATACAGTATTGTTGTTGAAGTGTATAGTGATCTTCTGGTTCTGCTCATTTCACTCAGCAACAGTTGATTTAAGTCTCTCCAAGCCTCTCTGTATTCCTCCTGCTGGTCATTTCTTACAGAACAATAATATTCCATAACCTTCATATACCACAATTTACCCAACCATTCTCCAATTAATGGACATCCATTCAACTTCCAGTTTCTAGCTACAACAAAAAGAGCTGCCACAAACATTCTGGCACATACAGGTCCCTTTCCGCTCTTTAGTATTTCTTTGGGATATAATCCCAATAACAGCAATGCTGGGTCAAAGGGTATGCACAGTTTGATAACTTTTTGGGCATGGTTCCAAATTGCTCTCCAGAATGGCTGGATTCTTTCACAACTCCACCAACAATGTATCAGTGTCCCAGTTTTCCCACATCCCCTTCAACATTCATCATTATTTGTTCCTGTCATCTTAGCCAATCTGACAGGTGTGTAGTGGCATCTCAGAGTTGTCTTAATTTGCATTTCTCTGATCAGTAGTGATTTGGAACACTTTCATATGAGTGGAAATAGTTTCAAATTAAAAGGGTTTTGTACAAATAAAACCAATGCAACCAAGATTAGAAGGGAAGCAGAAAACTGGGGGGGGGGGTTCAAGGGTTCTGATAAAGGCCTCATTTCTAAAATATCTAGAGAATTGGCTCAAATTTATAAGAATACAAATCATTCTTCAATTAATAAATGGTCAAAGGTTACGAAGAAACAATTTTCAAACAAATTAGTCATTTCTAGTCATATGAAAAAATGTTTTAAATCACAATTAGAGAATGCAAATTAAAACCATTTTGAGGTGCCACTTCATACTTCTCAGATTGGTTAAGAAGACAGGAAAAGATGATAAATATTGGAGGGGACGTGGGAAAGCTGGAACACTAATACATTGTTGGTAGAATTATGAACTGATCTAACCATTCTGGAAAGCAATTTTGTTTTTTGTTTTGGTTTGGTTTTTTTGACTTTGTATCTCCAGTGCTTAGTAGGAACTTAATTGAATTAAATTAAATTTAGACAGGTCTGGATTGGAAATATAGCTTTGGAATTGTCTGTAAGCAGAGATGATAATGGAAACCACAGAATGGGTGAGATCATTGAGGTATATAGAGAAGTGTAGGAAGCGAGAGGAGAAGAAATGAAGGCAGAATCAGAGAAAAGAATTAAGAGCTTCAGTGTCCTGAGAGCTAAGGGACTACAAAATATGGGAACAGAAAGAGTGGTTAATTGAATCAAATGCAACTAGGAAGTAAAGGACAATTAAGACTGAACAAAGTTTGTCTTTGGATTTGACAATAAGATCATTGGAAACCTTTTAGAGGGAAGCTTCTGTAAACTAGTGGTTTACTACTAGTAGTGTACCACTAGTGGTTCAAAGGAATTGAATTGGGGGTAACAAGTCATTGGATCACTGAATCATATATGCATAGAGGTTCTCATTGGAGTCTGTGGGCTTGTTTTAAAACACATTTTTATAAATATTTCAACATAACTGGTTTTCTTGGAAATCTTATGTATTTTATCTTAATCATTTAGAAATTTTTTTTTCTGAGAAGCACATTTTTTATTAGATATGACAAAACAAAAGTTAAGGGACTTCAGAAGTCATCTTAGTCTAACCTTCTTATTTTCTATAAAGAAGCTTCTTCACATAGAGGCTTTTTGAGGTTAAATGACTTGGCCAGTGTCACAGAGGTACTAAGTTGCTGAGTTAGATTTAAATTCTATTTCCAGGACTTCTAAGTTAATATTCCTTTTACTACATCTTACTTTTATCTGTAAAAGAAGGAGGAGTACTGGATGCTTTTTAATATCCCTTTCACCTCTAAGTTGATGATCTATGATGGGGACAACAAATGCAGACTACTCATTTTGGAAGTGAAAGGGATGAGAAGTGAGATAGTAGTATTATAGAAAGGATAAGGTTTCCAGACATGCATTTGAAAGGAAAGAAGCAAGAATCAAAAGAGGGGCAGTTTCTTGGTCAATGGGGAGAGTAGACATAATTTAAAATTGTTTCTACAAAAGCATGATTCCTCCCTTGCTTGTAAAACCCTTTTACTTTGGAGTCAAAAGACTTTGGATGGTCCATCAGGCTGTGCTGATGGACCAGGTTCAGCTATCCAAGAACAATAATTGGTATGGAATCCAATTCCTGGAAGTCTGGCAAATAACCTGACTTTTAAAAATAGATGATTTCAACTTTAAGATGAGCATAATAATTGCACCTTCTTCATGTTGTGAGGACCAAATTAGATATTTGTAAAGTGTTAAGGCACAGTGTCTGGCACATAGTAAGTTGATACTTAATAAATGATCATTTTCTCCTTCCTTTATTCCTTCCCTTGTGCATGCTCTCTATTTTTTCACCATGTGGGCAGTGGACTAGAACTAGTCATCCTTGCACATGCTCTGAAATGGAAAGCTACACCTTTCATTCTGCCTCAGATTAGGTTCATCAAATACTCATATATTGTGTATAAGGTCCTCGAGTTGAGCGCCAAATGTTGTGTTGGATTAGCTCTCTGGAGGGTCTTGGTACTTAATCTTGGTCTTAGAAGAAGAGTGATGAGATGGGACTCATTTGATGGTCAAACATGGAGTCTGTTTATTCCAAATTCTCTCAGCCTTATATGCCCCAATATTCTTACATAACTATAGCAACACTGTGCATGCACTAACTATGCACTGTGCATGGGACCACATAAATAACTTGCTATTGTATGTAGATGACTCTTTGCCACTTGGTATCACTCTGCTTCAACTACAACATAGCTTATCACCACCCCCTGACTTCTCAGGAAGGTCGAGAGCCCTTAGGGGAGATGGGGAGCCGAACCAGACATTGTCAGCAGGTTCCCTCTGGGCTGAAGGGTCTTATACCTCACTCAGAGTTTCCTCACTATCTGTGGCCCTCGACACCCATCCTTCTCATGACTCATTGGCCAGAACTCTGATGACAAGACTCTATAGTCTTTAAATCACTACTTTTACTACAAGTCTACTGCAGTAAAGCCAGATGGCAAAGGGAAAACTATTGCTTACTATTATTGCCCAGGTTTCTACCTTGAATCCTTCCTGTGCTCAAGTTCATATCTCATCATCTTATTTTTAAGTCCCTCTAACTCTTCTCTCCTGCTTTTTTCCCCATGCACACTCACTCAGTTAGGGGATCTTGCCTTCATGTGGCCCTCCACTGGCTGTGCTTATAAATGTAATTTCTCTCCATTATTCAAATTCCATCTGTCCTTCAAAGATTAGCTCAAGACATATATGTTCTAACAAACTTACTCTGACCTGTCTTCTGAATTATTTTATATTCATATTATTATTTTATTTTTCAAATAAAATTATCTTTTGTTAAAATATAACTATTTTATATTTCACTGAGAAAAGAGAAGATAAAGATAAAGATTCAGGATCTTCTACATTGTGAAGAATATATTCAGACAAGATAACTGTATAAATATGTATACATATATTGTATTTAATCTATACTTTAACATATTTAACATGTATGGGACTATCTGCCAGCAAGGGGAGAAGATAGAGGAAAGGGGGGAAAAGTTGGAACAGAAGTTTTTGCAAGGGTCAATGTTGAAAAATTACCCATACATATGTTTTGTCAATAAAGAGTTATAATAATAATAGTAAAAAGAATATGTGTAGAACTCTGGGGAGAGTAAGATTATCATTCAGAAGCCTTTATACTGTATGGATAGCAGTTGGTATAGTTGCATAGCATTCCCCAAGAGCATTTCATTTCTCCACACTTCTAAATATCCCACAATTTCAAGCTAAGGTGTGTGTGTGTGTGTGTGTGTGTGTGTGTGTGTGTGTGTGTGTGTGTGTGTATGTGTGTGTGTATGTGTGTGTGTGTTTATACTTCTGTGATCATCTTCCACACATTACAATGTGAGAATGTTGCCATTCACAGTTTAAGCAGAAGTACTGTTTTCTACGCCACACTGTAACAACAATCCACTTAAAGTTAGTAAACTGTTATTAGATTTTTGCTACTCATTTAAAGACCTCAGAGATACATGAGTAATATTCCCCCTAAATATGTCATAGAATTGTGTTCAACCCCTTCTCAAAGGTACTTTTGGTAAGGGCTCTGGAGGGAATTTTCCCCCAATTATAGTGTCTGTGGTTCCTTCTTCCTAGCCTCACAAAGTCCTACATCAGTAAAAACTGCTTTGCAACTCCTTCAGGTGTTATGATTCACAGCTGTGGAGGCTCTTGAAGAATTGACCTGGGGGCAGCTAGGTGGTTCAGTGGATAGAGCACCAGCCCTGATCTCAGACACTTAACACTTCCTAGCTGTGTGACCCTGGGCAAGTCACTTAACCCCAGCCTCAGGGAAAAAAAAAATGACCTGACCCTTCATCTAGACATGGTCCTTAACACCATATGGTTCTTCTATTGGGAAATATGGAAAGGGTAATCCTGCCTGAACCTCACATTAGAGAGTCATCTAGCAGTTCCAAGGATCTCTCCTTGCTTAAGATCATTCCCAGCTGAATCTTCCAACTTTATAAATACATAATAATTTATTACATGAAGAGAAAAAGCAAAGAGCCTGAGCTGGAAGCTATATCTCTTTTAGAAAAAATCCACTGATTTTCAACAATGAGGTGATTCAGGGAGATTTCAATAGATTTGTGATAGAAAGTGCTATCCACTTCCAGGGAGGGAACTAAGGAGACTGAATGTGGATCAAAGCATAGTAGTTTTACCTTTTGTTGTTGTTCGTTCACTTGTTTTTTTCCCTTTTGATCTGATTTTTTTTTGCTCAGTATATTGAATATGGACATATCTTTAGGAAAATTACACACATTTAATCTTTATCAGTTGCTTTCTGTCTTGAGGGGGGAGAGGGAAGGAGGAGAAAAAGTAAAATACAAGATTTTGCAAAGTTGAATGTTAAAAACTATCTTTGCATATATCTGAAAAAAGAAAATACTATTAAGAAAAAAAGAAAAAAATTCACTGAGTCACCAGTTTTTCTAGTTCATTTTTCAAAGTATGCCCTTCCACACTAAGGGCATTATGTTGATAGAAATAATCAGGGAGTTTGACACACCTTGGACATGTTCCTAAAGCTCCTGCAATTTTTCTAGTTATAGGCTCCTTAAGATAGCCCTTTAAGGCCAATTTATCCTCTGCTGTTCCACTTTAGATTTATGCTGCCTTTTACATAGGTAGATTGTGCAGATAAGATTAGAAGGGAAACAATAAACTGGGAAAACATTTTTACAGACAAAGGTTCTGATAAAGGCCTCATTTCCAAAATATGTAAAGAATTGACTCTAACTTATAAGAAATCAAGCCATTCTCCAATTGATAAATGGTCAAAGGATATGAACAGACAATTCTCAGATGAAGAAATTGAAACTATTTCTAGCCATATGAAAAGATGCTCAAGTCATTATTAATCAGTGAAATGCAAATTAAGACAACTCTGAGATACCACTACACACCTGTCAGATTGGCTAAGATGACAGGAAAAAATAATGCAGAATGTTGGAGGGGATGTGGGAAAAGTGGGACACTGATACATTGTTGGTGGAGTTGTGAATACATCCAGCCATTCTGGAGAGCAATTTGGAGTTATCCCCAAAAAGTTATCAAACTGTGCATACCCTTTGACCCAGCAGAATTGCTTTTGGGTTTGTATTCCAAAGAGATCTTAAAGAAGGGAAAGGAATCTGTAGGTGCAAGAATGTTTGTGGCAGCCTCTTTTTAGTGGCCCAAAACTGGAAACTAAGTGGATGCCCATCAATTGGAGAATGGCTGAATAAATTGTGGTATATGAATGTTATGGAATATTATTGTTCTGTAAGAAATGACCAGCAGGATGATTTCAGAAAGGCCTGGAGAGACTTATATGAACTGATGCTGAGTGAAATGAGCAGGACCAGGAGATCTTTGTATATTTCAACAACAATACTATATGATGATCAATTCTAATGGACGTGGCCCTCTTCAACAATGAAATGAACCAAATCAATTCCAATAGAGCAGTAATGAACTGAACCAGCTACACCCAGCGAAAGAACTCTGGGAGATGACTATGAATCACTACATAGAATTCCCAATCCCTTTAATTTTGTTAGCCTGCATTTTGGATTTCCTTCACAGGTTAATTGTACACTATTTCAAGTCTGATTCTTTTTGTTCAGCAAAACAACTGTTTGGTCATGTATACATATATTGTATTTAATTTATAATCTAACATATTTAGCATGTATTGGTCAACCTGCCATTGGGGGAGGGGTTCTTCATTCAGCAGCATATGAGTAGGAGGGAAGGAAGCAGATGCTAAGTGATCCAAGGCTGAAGCTTGGCAAGGTGCAGTCAGTGAAATGATAAAAGGGTAAGGTATTCAACAGAAGGGAATAGTGTAGAGTTGGTTCACCAAGTAGTTAAGATGGGAAAAAGAAGAGAAAGTAACTAATGCTTGGGAGATGGCTTGGAGGAGAAACAGGATTCTAGAAACTGTCAATCACAGAGTTTATAAAGAGTAGTCTCTGGTAAGGAAGGCAGAGGGAGAGGGAGAGGTGGAAAGTCAATAGGTTATGGTTGGATAGAGGAATTTCAGAATTCCTGTACATTGAGATAGCATATTTGAGGATGGTGATAAGATCAAGGATTTGACACCATTTTTGATTATAGTTGAAATAGAATTCAGGATTAGCTCTTAGGAAATAAGTAGGTTAAGGAACTGAATGGTTAGGATATTTGCTTTTTTTTTTTTTTTCCTGAGGCAATTGGGGTTAAGTGACTTGCCCAGGGTCACACAGCTAGTATAGTTAGTGTATTTGAAAAAGGTTCAGTATATATAGTACCCTAGTATAAGGGTAGGAATTGATCAGGACAAAAAAAAAATGTGAGTTTTGTATTTAACTTATTTTATAGAGTTAAGAAGTAGAGTATATTACTGATATTTGATGTTTTCAATACCTTTTAAAACATAATTTGCCATAAAAATATGAATATGATTAAAATATTAACCAACAAAACATCTTTTCAAATGCTTACTGTAAACAAAGGATAAATATCTCACTTTTTTAGATATTTAAAATACAATCTTATGATGTAAAAAAAAAGAGATGAGAATGACAGCAACAAGTTTCAGTACCGAATATGGTGATATAGAGCAGTTACTCATGTTTGAAACTTAAAGTAGTAGGGGATAGAATTTTAGTTCAAAATAGCCAAGTCAGGTTCAAAATATAAATAAAATGTAAATACAAAATAAACACTTTTTAAACAGTTGACCACAACTCACTCTCAAGTCCATTCATTTCCTTTAACAATTCAAAGATTGAGCATATGTTCTCTTCATCTTGAAAATACCAGACATTCTGCACCACTGATATCACAGAACAATTGCTTATCCCTAGACCCCTGACACTGTTCTCTAACTTCCATCTCTCACAATCTCCACCATTTTCATCAGGAATATAATTGTCCAAACAATCTTTAAGTCTTGGTCAAACTGCGTTTGCCAGTGCTAGGTTCATGACCACCTTTGGAGAGATACAAGGGTAGGTATGATGATAATAAGCTCCAAATTAGGTTCTCTACCAAGTTTTGTAGCAAGCCAAAACTCTTGCTTTTCAGAGTTGTAGTTAACTTTTGGCTGAAATGTCATAATTCTAGGGATTTTTCCAATGGAAGATGATGAATTTCTTTTTGAATTTTCTGTTCTTAATATCCACTTTGTTGCCATTTAGCACTTAGATATAACTTGACATGCTCTCATACCTGATCTCTATATCAGCTATGTTCATTCTTGTTAAGTAGCTCTCCAAGTTAAATTAATCATTATAATGGTACATTGAGCTTCAATGTAATAACCATCTCTCAGTCCACAAAATTCCTCTTATGACTAGATTCAATATACGTTGAATTTAGTAGGACCTTTGTAGGTAATGAGCACAAGGGGATGGACCTTGACATCAAGATGGCTGAATATTTCTCAAATTTACCAGTCAAATGGTGTTTATCAATGTGATTTTTCTGGTGCTACCCTTACTAATTGATACAATTTTGTTTTAATCCTGGGGATCTCATTTGGTGGCCATATTGTGATGGTTCTTCCAGAAGCTTGATTGAAAAATGGAAAGATGACAGAAGCAAAATTCCTATCAATGTCAATTTCAAAATTAATGAGAGGAAAGAGAGCTTATCAAAATCATGGGAAAAAAGATTGGAAAATGCCAAGAGTTTGGCTGATCAGGGGAGAACGGTATAGTTAAATTGCATTATTAAAAGGAGGAGAGATAATAAACGACATAGAAGCATAAAGAGCATTGTTTATCTTGGCTCCTTATGACTCTAAGATATGAGTGGGGAAATGTAGGGCCAGTAGTAAGTAGCAGGGTGCTAGAGATGCAGCATCACTGATGTTAAAAAAAAAATCCATGTTTAGGGAATGAAGGAGATGGAAAGAATTTTCAGTTTTCCAATTGTGTAGTGGTTTTTTACATGTATTTAGATTTTAACTCTTGTTGAGAGAAACCTTGTATTGCTTTGTGTTTTACTACTGTAAAAACAGAGAAGGGTAAATTTCAAAAGGCAGACTGACAAATTTGAGAAACAAAAATGATTAAATGCTAAATTTAAAAGCCCTTATAATGCAACAATCTAGAAATAACTAGAGTAAAAGATGGGGTAGCTAGGTTGAACAGTGTATGGTGCTGGGCCTGAAATCAGAAGATTTATCTTCCTGAGTTCAAATCTGGCTTCAGTCACTTCCTAGATGTTTAATCCTGGGCAAATTAATACTGTTTGCCTCAATTCCTCATCTGTAAAATGAACTAGAGAAGGAAATGGCAAACTATTCCAATAGTTTTCCCAAACCATCGGTCCTGAAGAATCAGACGTGACTGAAATGACTGAATAACCACATCATCAATAGAAGGTGGAAAGGATTGTGAAAGCAGGGCCTAGATCTTTTGGGGATCAGGAAGGAATGAGATTAAAAAATCTGGACTCTGTTCCCATACTCATCCCTCTAAATTAAATCCTCTAATACATTCAAAGATGCACAGTTCTCCCCTACCTTAAATTATATTGCTCAACTTGATATCATTCTAAATAGATCTGAGGGTTCCTTTAGGCAAATGGTAGGAGATGAAACTAGGGAAGATGGGGTGAAAGGTCTTGAAGGCCAGATAAATGCAATTTATACTATAGAAATTTGGTACCCATCCCCATAGAGAAACAAGAGATCAGTTCCTTCTTTATAAGACATGACCACATCTCTAGAAGTGGAATTTACAAAGAGAATGATGAGTCTGAACAAAACTGCTTTGGATTTAATCTCTTTTAATAGGTTTGCGGGGTGATGAAATTGGAGGACCCAGAGAACAGAAGTGTTTACTGCATAAGATTCTGGGCTCTCTCCAAGCTGGCTCACTTGGCCTTCACCGAATAAGTTTGGGGTTGTCCAACATGGCACTGGCTGCTGCGGGCCTTGCTGGTTGGCTGCAGCAGCTCTGAGTGGATGCGAGGCAAGACTGTGCCCTGGGAGATGGTGACATGGCCAAAGAGCTGGTTGAGCTCAGCATCATTGCGCACAGCCAGCTGCACATGGCGGGGAGCAATGCGACTTTTCTGGTTGTCACGGGCAGCATTGCCTGCCAGCTCTAAGATCTCAGCAGTCAGATACTCTAACACCGCAGCCAGGAAAACAGGGGCACCTGAGGCCAGTCTCTGGGCATAGTGGCCCTGGCGCAGAAAGCGGTCCACACGGCTCACGGGGAACTGCAGTTGGGCCCTTGAGGAGCGTGATCGAGTTCGGGCACGGGGATGCGAAGGTCCTTGATGACATCGCTTCTCAGGCATGACGTTATCCTGAGGTCTTCTAGCATCCCCAACTCGTCCAGGCACCTGTGTTAGGTCCCATAACAGGGACCCTTTTATACACTCAGACTCACAATTTCAATTGGCCCATAGATAGCCAATGAGAAGCTAAGGACCGATTGTGAGATGAGAAACTCATCCCCGCTGGTTGTGATGTCATTACCTTCTCCTTTCTTGCCAACTCTTTCTACCTGGGCTCCTTTCTTTAACTTCTTCTTTTCCCATGATGGGACCACAATTTCCCATGAGGAGGCAAGTACGCCATCTTTCACTGAAACTAGCTTTTTCAGAAATCCAGACCTTGGTCCATCACGTTATTCAGCGAATATATTTTTATTGCTTCCCAAATATTACCTTCTAACCAAATGCTGTACTTAATGGCCACATGTTTTGTTGTATCTCCTCCCCAGTCATGTCCTCTTCCGTTTTCTTACATACCCAACCTTCAGTATCTAGCTGTGTTTTCTTCATAATGAAACAAGCCTTCCTTGAGCACCATGGCCTATAGTGATGATTCTCACCTCATTTATCATGGGTATCTGTCATTTACATATTATTCCTATACTCTATTTGTCATATTGAGCAATTTATTTCTTGTATTGATATTTAACGATTCACATATTAATGTCTTCTTTTCCCAAGGGCAGGGCAACTGTAGAATGATCAATAGGTAGCTAGATTCTAAAACCCTATGATCATATGGTTCTATGACTCTAGAAGCTAGACCAGGAAAGGAAAGGGAAGGCAGTTGGAGCAAAGAGGCATCATTCATCATTCAGAGTCAATGCCTTTATTAACCCAAAGGGATTGGAGCCCCAAGGAAAAAAAGATATCTGGACTTTAAGGAGTAACCAGCGGGGTTGTGTGTTGTCTTGGTTTAGTCCTCAGAGGGACAAGATGGTGTTTTCTTCTCGGTGAAAGCATCTGCTCCTCTGAAAAGTAAACATAGAGACACATGAAAGGGACTGACTGCAGAATTAGAATCAGGAGAACTGAATGGCAAGGAAGGAAGCTGGAGGTGGGCTAAAGTTTTGGAACTAACCAGAAAAACTCAAGCAAGAAGATCTGATGCAACCACACCGATGGAGTCAGGATGGGAGGAGAGCTTTCAAGGACAGGAGCTGAGTAGGTCCTAGAAAAAAGTTCCAAGGAGTGCTCTGCTCCTTACTGTTCCTTTATTCTACACTGGGCAAGCAGCTTGACTTCTGTGGAGCTTGATCACTTCAGGTCCAGCTCCTATGATCCCACACTGTAGATCTGTAGCTTCCTCCTCTGAGATATGGTCATAGTTGCCCTTTGTTTACCTACTTCCCAGTGATGTTGTAGGGCTCAAGAGGAAGGACATGACATGTTTCAGGAACAACTTTCTAGTAATGTTATTGGTGGTGATGGTGAAAAGGAAAAGCAGTGTTATTATGACATGTCATGGTCATATGTCATATGTCATATCTTGACAGCTAGCCCTGGCTAGGACTAGAGGGGAGGGAGATGTTGTCTTTGAGAGTTCCAATCCTGGGAACATCACAGCCTGAAAGCCTAAAAGGGGAGTGGTGTGTGTGTGTGTGTGTGTGTGTGTGTGTGTGTGTGTGTGTGTGAAAGAGAAAGAGAGAGAGAAAGAGAGAGAGAGAGAGAGAGAGAGAGAGAGAGAGAGAGAGAGAGAGAGAGAGAGGAGAAAGGAGAGAGAAATTGATAGAGTGGATTGTTCAGGTGTGTATATGGATTGATTAATTAGATTTGTATTGGGGTGTGTGTGTATGTGTGAAATTGATTGACTGGTTATGTGTTGGTGATGGTGATGATGAGTGGACAGGGAAGAACTGACCTTTTCTCATTCTTATCCGATCTGATCTTAAACCTTTCAAAGACTCCTAAGTGTCCCATAGGTCCTCATGCTCTGTCCCCTGGCACTTTCATCAGCCTTACACACCATACACATAGTGTCTTTGAACCTTATGCCATTCAGAGAAGACACAGTTCTGGTTTCTATCTTCAGAGGGAAATAGCACAGAGGGAATGCAACTGGCCTAGAATCTTGAGTTCTGGCTTTTAGTTTTGGCTCTGCTATCTAATTACATGTGTGACCCTGGGTCCCACTAAGGACCCTCTCCTGGTCTCTCTCAATGTTAATGTCTTCCTTCTGTTGATTGTCTGCAATTTAACCTATATAGAGCTTGATTATATATAACTGTTCGCATGTTTGTCTCCCCATTAGACTGCGAGTTACTTAAGAGCTTTTTTTTTTCTTTTTTCTGCCCCAATATTTAGTGCAAGGCTTGGCCCAAAGCAGATGCTCAATAAATACTGATTGACGTTGACATACAAAGAAACGAAATATAATGGTCACAGAGAAAACAAAATTTTAAACAACACAGAAATGGATGCAAGAAAGCATATTCCCCCACGCCTAGGACAGTGCCTAACATAACCTTAATACATTGCTTATTGGGAGATTGATTAAAATCTCTCTGTCCTAACTCCTGGTAGATGCTCTCAGGGACTTTTAGATCTGAGAGGACAAGGAGAAGAAAGGTTATCAGGTAATTGTAATATAATAATGATGATGATGATGATGATGATAACTCCTGTTTACATGTGATTACAAAGATTTACAAAGCACTCTACGTCTAATAAGCCTGAGAAAGTATAATATAATCTTACTACACAAATATTGAGTGATCCCTCATGTCCTGTGTCTCAGGTGCCAGAGATACAAAGACCAAAAGGATATAGTCTTGCCTTAGGAAGTTTATGCTGCAAATACAATCCTCTCCATAGAACTGAGACATAATATAGACCAACTGCCTAATTTATGAGGTGGGATCCCAAAGGCCCAGAGTTGTGAAGTGGTCTGTACAGGGTCATAAACAGCAGAATCAAAGATACTTGGCTGGATTCACCTGGTAAATGGGCTAGGACTCAAACCCCATCATCTAAAGTTTCTAGATTAGCTTTTTCCCATTAGATCACCTCTAGACAGTCCTAAATTGAGAGTTCCTAGAATTGAGTATTCACTTTTACTTGATACAGATTCCAAGTACCGAGTTTGCAGCAAAATGGTAAGTTCCTCATTGAGAAAAGAACAATATTTTTGTGCTGCTTGGTGGTCACCCAGTGCAGCATCCAAAGGAACTGAAACACTAAGATTCGCTAGCTCATTCTTATCTCGGAAAGGCTCCATACACCTGCCAGAGAAACAACACTTTTTCTCTCCCAGGCAATGATCATCTAACCAACAGGTGTGGGTTCAGTTATTCCTGGGGCAAACCTTGGTCACAGCAGAACACTGACCAGACTTAACTGTGGGGGGAAGAAGTGAGGGGGACAATGGGTGAGAGGAACAGAGAATAAGTAGTCTTATTACCAGAAGGAATCCAATGGGGTCTGCCTAAAAGCAGCCTTGCAGGACAGTGGCTATAAGGAGAAGTCACCTCTGTTGGGGTTGGAGTCTGTTATCTGCATAAAGCAATTTGAAGGGTTTCATTGCCTGAAAACTATGAGAGGCCTAAGGAATATAGTTGAGTGATGAATTTGGAATCCAAAGTTCAAAGTCTTGGATTCAAAGGATGTATTATTATTTTTTTTAATCATGGCATTAATGCACATTATACAATTTTTTTCTTCAGGTTGCATTCATCCCCAGCACCACCTTTTTGACCTCTGCTGACCTGCAGGAGCCACTAAAAAGTTCCCTTTATACTAAATATTCTCTGGTCCCCTCCCAGCACCTGCCATCAATGCTCATCGGATCTGAAGTCCTTCATTTAGGGAGTTAGCACAGAACAAAGAATTTAGATCTGGCTGGGGACTTTGGACCAATTATGATCCTGGGGATGCCGAGGGAGAGGACACAGAAATACTCTAGGGAACAGGAATAGCATTTCAGTGACAAGCCCACAAAAGGCCATCAGGAAGGCGATCTCAGGACAGAAACAATAGGTCTAAGTGTTAGGGAAGGAAGTCCCTTTCCCTTCCTTTTCATGCCAGTCTCTGAACCAGCCTCACTTGGCCCTCTTGCTTCCAGGCTCTTCCCAAATTCCCACCAACTTCATTTCCCTAAAACACTGAATCCATCATGCAATCATTCAGTTGCCTGAGAATGCATTTCTTCTGATCCCAGAATCCAGGACTGAGCTCTTTAGCCAGGCATTGAAGCGCCTCTTAAAGTGCCACAGTGAATACCCCAGTCTCAGAGAAGGAGAGGAGCCAGAGAAGAACTATGTTTGCTCTTATTCAAGCCTGCATGCACATAATCACTCTATTACCACCTCTCCCTTCCCTTACTATGCCTGCAAATGGACAAAGAAAGTGGCAACTGAGCAGCAAACCATATCATTCATGGCTCTTGTGCTCATACAGAACTCCTGTAAGGAGGAGGTTTTATTTTTTGCAAAATACTTCCTTACTGGGGGCAACATCGTGTTATTTCTTGCTGCCCCTAAGGTGTGTAAGAAAGAAATTAATCCCAGTTCCCTCAACTGGGTGGTATAAACACAGGGTCTAGGCCTGGAGTTGATTCTAACCTCATTTACCAGCTGTGTGACTTTGGGAAAATTACTTAAGCTAGTTAAACTAAGTTGTTTCCTCATCTGTAAAATGAGGATAATAGTACATACATCTCCAGGTTGTTATGAGTATTAACTGAGATAACTGTAAGGCATTTAGTGGAGTGCCTAGTACATGGTAAGTACTTAGTAAATCATTATTTTCCTTCCTTCCTTCCTTCTTTTCTCCCTTCCTTCCTTCTTTTCTCCCTTCCTTCCTTCCTTCCTTCCTTCTTTCCTTCCTTCTTTTCTTCCTTCTTTCTTCCCATCTTCCCTCCCTTCCTTCTTTCCCTCTTTTCTTCTTCCTTCTCTCCCTTCCTTCCTTTCTTTCTTCCTTCCTCCCTCCCTCCCACTATCCCTTCTTTCCTACCTTCATTTCCTTCCTTCGCTCGCTCTCCTTTTTTTCTTCCTCCTTTGCTTCCCTCCTTCCTTCCCTCCTTCCTTCCCTCCTTCCTTCCCTCCCTCCTTCCTTCCTTCCCTCCCTCCTTCCTTCCTTCCCTCCCTCCCTCCTTCCTTCCCTCCCTCCTTCCTTCCTTCCCTCCCTCCCTCCTTTCCTTTCCTTCCTTCCTTCCTTCCTTCCTTCCTTCCTTCCTTCCTTCCTTCCTTCCTTCCTTCCTTCCTTCCTTCCTTCCTTCCTTCCCTCTCTTCTTCATTCCTTCCTTCTTTCCTTTCTCTTCCTTCCTCATTCCTTTGTTTTCTACTGCATGGAAGTGAAGGATGGGGGGAGAAAGCATTTTGCAAACTTCAAAGGCTAATAGAAATAAGAGACTTTGTGAAAGGGAATGTAACCCAGTGTAGAGAGAATTTCATTTTTCTCAATCTAGAGGACATGAGTTCCAATCTTGACTCTTCCTCTTGATTTCCTATGTGACCTTAAGCAAGTCACTTACCCTGTGAGCCTTAATTTTCTCATTTGTAAAATGAGAGGTATGGCTGGGTTTGATGATCTTTAAGAGCTCTGTAGAGAAATGATCATCTAGTCTAGATGGGCTTTTTAAATGCACAGTTACTTTGAGCTCAACAGCCCAGTAAACCATAGGGTTAGTAGACTACATATTCTGAGATGTCCACATGTCAGGCAGAGCACAGTGCAAATGCTCATAAGGACTGGAAAGATCACACAATGGATTAGTTTTACAGAGTAGAATATAAGATCTTGAATCATACTAGGAGAAAGGATCATCCCACGCACTATAGAACTGGGTCAGCTTCATCAGCGGTTCAAAGGGAGCCAGTCCAACTTTCAGAAATTTGGGGATGGGGCCAAGATCCCTTGGGTTGGCGTCTGAATCCCAGCTCTGCTACTTCACTAGTTCTGTGCTCATGCGTCAGACACCGTTTCTCAAGTTCCCAACAATAAAATTGGGGTAAATGCTACTTAACATTTCATATCTTCCAGGTTATTTTAAGAAAATTTTAATATTTTTATGGCATTTTAAGGTTTTGGAAGTTATTTGGTCTTTACAAATGGAAGTTCTATTATTCCCATTTTGCAGATAGGGAAACTGAAGTTCAGAAAGTTTAATTGATTTGCCACAGGTCACATAGCTACTAAATGTCCAAGGCAAGATGTTACTTCAAGTCTTCTAAACTTCAGGCCCAGCAGATTTTATCCACTGTACCACCTAGAAAAACTTAGAAAGGCAAGCACCTTAGAAACTGTAAACTCACTTTAGAAACACACATAGGGATCATGATTACCTCTGATCGGCATGGTACAGGTTTGGCCGCAGGAGCTGCTGACACAACATTTGGCCTCCCCATCGCAGTCCAGGTCAGTATGGCATGCCTTCCCGCAAAGGGGATTGAGATGGTGCTCCTCGGAGGAGGAGAAAGAAAAGGTAGCCAGGGGGCAACTGCCATCTTTCTCTGGAAGAGAGCAGAACCATCTGTGGCTTCCTTCTCCTATGCCCTACCTACCCTCGTTCTGTTTCTATTTGCTCCCAGTCTGGGGTTGAAGGTAGTTATGTCTCTTCTAAGCAGCCTTCCTTGATCTAGAGGAGCTGGAGTGAGCTGAAGTACCCTGAGAACTGCCTCCATTTCAGATTCCCCATCCACCTCCCTTCCCATAGCTATCAAGGCACCCTGACTGGGAAATCCCAAAGTCTTAGTTCCCATAGTACCATGGACAGGGACCCCTCCCATACTGAACCATATTCTCTTACCTTGGGTAGTGTTCATACATAGCCAATTGCAGCCTTGTGGGCAGCATTTCAGGTCTTGGGGACAGCTGGAATCACCATGGCACATCTGTTTACACTCAGTTCTATCTGACAACACCTGGCGGAAATTTGGGCAGTGCCCAGCCTTCTCTGCAATGAACAGGAACCATGAACACTCTGCCAACTTCTCCATTATGAAAGGAACATTCTGCTGCTTCTCTCCTGCTGCCTAAGCTCTTCCCAGCCTTTGCCCCCTTCCATTTCCTCTTTCCACCCCCCCATATCCCTTCCTTCCTGCCCCCTTTCATGAAGTCAGGTCCCAAAGGTTCTTTCAAACCTAAACCTGTGACAAGCCATTACTCATATCTCTCCCTGTTGAATCATCCTCATCAAATTCAGATGCCACATTCTCCTTGAAGATTTACCTAATATACCCTCCTAGGTAAGTGTCCTTTTATTAGGTTTTTCTGAAGTACTCTGTCTCCTTTGCTTAGTGCATTTTAAAATATAGTTGTTTTCCCTATTCCTAGCCTGCTCCCTCCCCTTTTAATCTGTCAACTCTTGTTCTTCATTTTTAAAGTCCTTGTGTGGAGCAAACTGTCTGCACAGTAACTATTTAATAAAAATGGTCCAATTGAGTCCATCTTTTCCTCCTCCTCTCCTTTCCTACTTCTCCCCTCCCATCTCCTTTCTTTCCTCTTCTTTTCTTTTTACAATTCTTTCTTGCTCCTGTCAGGAAGCTGCATGTCTTCCCTCAGGCCTACTTTGTACAAGGAGGTGAGAAGAAAAGCAGAGCTTTCTCCAAAGGGCTAAGACAGGAAGGTTCCACAACTGGGAGAAGTTAAAATTATGGGAATTGGAAACAAAATGTGGGATGAGGTGAGAACAGAAAGAGTGAGGAAGATGGGCAGATATTCTTAGTGTACAGCTGGAAGGAACTGGAGCATACTGTGCTAACAAAACTAGAAGTAGGAGCTAGAATTTGAAACTACTTCCACCCAGTCTCCTTATCTCAGAGATGAGAAAAGCGAGATCCAGAGAGATGTGAAGACCTATTCCAAATTACAGTATTAAGGGGTGTTAGAAGGCCAGGACTATAACCCTTATTTCCTGCCCAAACCCCTTTCCATGATACCCCAACAATTCTAGGGATCCTTGAAATAAGAATAATTGATAACCAATGGGGGCCATTATTTGCCTCCCAATGCCCCCTCTGCAAATTCTAGACAGGCAAACTAAACCTACAAACTTGGGAGTTGAGAACCAGGAGAGAATCGGGGAGAGGGAGGGCCCAGGAAGCAGGAGAAGACAAGAAAAGGGGAACATCTCCAGCAGTTGCAGGTCTCCTACCTACTGAATTCTGAGCAGCCCATGCTCCTAGGGCCAGCAGGACCAAGGTCAAAATCTGTACTGACTGCATGATGAGGCAGTGGTTCCCTCTTGCTGGGCTGTGGAAGTGGTTGAATGGCCATTCTAGATGCTCCAGCAGGATTTAAAAGAGAGCCAGATTTGGGAGTGGGAGGGAGGGGCCCAGAAGGGTGGAGCAAAAAGTGGAGGAGGGGGAAGGAGAGAAGCAGGACAGCTGGTTCTCTTAGGAGTTCCTGGTTTAAACTATTACTCTGTCTTTTAGGGAGAGGAGGAAGAGGTAACAACCCTAAACAGGGAGCCAGAACATTCACCCCCTCCAACACAATTTTTAAGCTAATTATATTTGTGTGACTATGGATACACTATTTCATGAATCAGAACCTTAGTTTCTTTGTAAAATGGGAGTGATCATTTTTAAATCACAGTAAGAAATACTTCAATCCTTCAAGGATCTGTGGTCCCCAATAATGTAGACTAGAGCTCCTTTATTTTTTTTATAATAGGTATCATATGACAATCCCCTCCCCCAAAACCCCAACTCTATTTTCTGGGAAATAGCCTCTCTCCTATAACAGATGTGCACAGTTCAACTCCGGGGTTCCACTTCAAAGCCTTTCCAAGTTTGGTAGAACTTGCTTTGATCCTTTAAAAACTCAGTACTAAAACATTAGAGGAAGCTTGGGAGAAAAATACTTTGTAATCTATAAAAACTGCCATTGGTGCGGTGTTTGAAGATTTGCAAAGCACTTTACATATATTTTCATGTGAATCTTCACAACAAGTCTGGGAGAGAGGTGCTCTATTTTACGGATAACTCAACTGAGGTCGAAGAAAGTAAAGTGATGACTTGCCCAGGGTTTAAATTCAAGTCTTCCTGATTCCATCATCTAGTACTTCACTTACTATGTCACCTGCTGTCATATAAATGCAAATGGTTATTATTAGGGCTATGAACAAGAGCACAAAATAGTCTGAAAAGAATTAAAAAATGAATAATACTCCAAAGGCAATGGAGAGGCAAGTGGTAGGTGTGAACCAGCTGCAAGGTATAAGGAGCAATAAAGATGAATTATAATAGATATCAGTAGGTAAAATGTACAATGGAAAATGAAGATGAACTGGTTATTCACAGAATATGAGTGAAGGACTGCCCATGTTCTTCAGTAGGAGCCTCATAAAGTCAGAAATTAAGAGCCTAAATATTTGGATGGATCTCCCGAGTCAGACTTATGGGAGGGTTGAAGGGAATTTGGGGAAATTGGGACATTAATGTGTTATTGGTGGAATTAATTATGGACTGATCTAACCATTTTAGAGAATAATTTGAAAGTATACCTAAAAGATTGTAAAGCTGTGCATACCCTTTGACCCATAAATACCACCAATATATATGTCTATGTTCCAAAGAGATTTTTTTTTAAAAAGAACTAGAATATATAAAAATATAGCAGCCCTTTTTGTGGGAGGAAATAATTAGAAATTTAATGCTCATCAATTGGGGAATGGTTGATAAAGCTGTTGTATATGATTGTGATGGAATACTATTGTGCTATAAGAAATTATGAGCAGGATGCTTTCAGAGAAACCTGAATTTATATGAATAGATGCAAAGAGAAGTAACAAGAAACAGGAGAATATTGTACCCAATAATAATGTACTTTGATCAACTGTGAATGACGTAGCTATTCTCAGCAGTCCAAAGATCCAAGACAATTCCAATGGACTTATGAAAAATGCTATCCACTTCTAGAAAATGAACTACTGAAGTTTGCTACAGATCAAAGCAACCTTAAAAAAATCCCTTTATCTGATGGTTTGTTTTTTGAGGTGTTATCTATGTTTTATAACATGACTGATTGGAAAATGTTTTGTATGATTTTATATGTATAACCCATATCAAATTATTCACCTCATTGAGGGGGAAAAGGAAAATGAGAGAATTTGGAACTCGAAATTAAAAAAAAAATTAAATGTTTTTACATGTAATTGGAAAAAGTAAAATAGGGAAGCTGGGAGAGGGGAATTAGAATTGAAACATACAGCAATATTTTCCTTCCCTAGAGGACCAGCATTATTATTTTTATTTGGCTTCCTACTTTAATTGAATTTAAATTGCTAGAATCTAAACTTTTAGACACATTTTCATGTTCTGGGAACTCGGGGCTAACTTTTTCTTGAGCACTTCACCCATGCTCATAGCTTATTATGGTCCTGCATATGGATAGTACATAGGAGAACTCCTTAGCAAAGAGTCAAAGAAATTACATAAGGAAGCCATTTTCCCGAAAGGCCTTCTTGCCTTTGTCAATGGAGCTAAATCTAGTGAGACCAGAAGGCTGGAGACTGCCTGGGGCTAAAGGTAGGCACCTTCCTAGCAGAGGGTGGAAGAGGAGCCCACTCTTCTCAGAATGGCCCTGGAGTCCTTCCTCTAGTCAAATTTTCTGAACCCATTTACCCTCAGGGTTGGATTAGTGAATTGTGGTCATGGGGAGTTGAAAGTAGAAGGGATGGGATTGGATAGTTTAAATCAAGACCCACAGCAGATCAGTCTGCTAAGAGAAGATTTCTGCCTTGGATTCGATGTTTGACTATTAATGATATATGCTTCTCTTGTCTTAGTTTTGTTTATAAAAATGTAAGAATTGGGCTAAATATCTAATAATAATGACGGACATTTTGGTAACATTCTATGAGAACAAAGCACTTTGCTCATATCGTCTCATTTGATGTTCCCTATTAGGTAAGAACTTCAGGGTTTTAACCCTGTATAAAAGTTGAGGAAATAAACTAAAGTAGACTCAGCATCTGGGCCAAGGTAACACAGCCATAAGAATCAAAAGTGACATTCAAACCCACTCCCTCCTGACTCAAAGCCCTTACTTTCTAATATTCTTTTAATGTCCAAGTGTTAAGAGCCTATGAACAAAATGATTATCATCTGATGGTAGACTTCCAAGTCAGTGGCTGCTATAAAACCTGTCAGTGACAACTCCACTTTGCAAGATTTTGATGAAGTGAAAAATCTTTTTTTTTTTTTTTTTTTTTTTTTTTTTTTGGATAAAACTACGTCCCCTTTGTCTAGATTGAAGAATCTATGACCCTTGCTCTCCAACAGCTCCCTCCCCAAATATTTTAACAAAAGGCTTTGTGGATACAGTTTGTGATATCAAAATCATTTCCAGATAGGTGATCCACAATCATTAAAATTAAGAGAAACAGTTAAGAAAAACCACAGATAAAACCACAGATACAATGACCACTTTGGACAGTGCATGTAATATTCCACCCCCCAAATTCCCCTTCCCCTCCTCACCTCTCTACCTCTAAAGGAAAGAGGAATACTTCATGATCTTTAGGACCAAGAAGGGTTATTACAGTTACTCAGAGTTAAACTTCCTTTTAGTATTCCTTTAATTGATATCATCATAGTCACCCTATATGTAGTTCCCCTGGTTCTGTTTATTTATGCATCAATTCATTTGGGATTTTCCATGTTTCTCTGAATTCTTCATATTCATTTCTCAATGTATAATAACTTTCCATTATATTCATATACCACAATTTGTTCAGCCATTGCTCTGTTGATAAGCATTTATTTTGTTTCTACTTTTTTGCTTCCATAAAAAAGTGTTGCTAAAAAGTATTTTGTTAAATAGGAAGCTTTTTTGTCTTTGATCCCCTTGAGGTGATCCAGTAATGGGATAAAGTAGTCAATAATTCAGTAGCTTTCTTGCTTAATTCTAAACTTTTCCTAAACAGTTTTGCAGTTCTAGCAACAGGAATATATATTTGCTTTCTGTTTCTATTATCATCTTTACTAATTAGATGAGCATGAAAATTTCTACACATCTTGGATATATCTGATTTATCAAATATTTGTTGCAAATATTTTTCCCTTATTCAATTTTTTCATCCTAACTACAATTTTCGTGCACTAAAAGCTTTTTAATTTTGTATAATCACATGTCTACTTTTTTTGAGGGTTGGTCTCTATTGCTTCTTTAAGAATGTCTGGTTTCCCTGCCCCACCCTTTATAGTTAGAATACCTTCTGTTTTTCTTTAATTTTTGATGTGACCTTTTAAATATTTTATGTCTTTATCCACGACTTTTCATTAACTCCACATATTATTCATCCTCCCTTCCTTTTCAATTATGCAAAATTTAGCTAAGATTTAAATGTTTGTTGAAAGTCAAGTTCAGATCTTATATCCTCAGTGGGGCCTGAATATGCAACCCATAGGAATCAGTTCTCCCTCTTCAAAGAGCCCATAACTCTTAGGATCTGCCTGTTTCAGTTGACTAATGATTCTGTTCTCTAACTTTCACATAAAGTCATAAACTGTTAGAACAATTTACGGGGAAGAAGTTGGATTGTATAAATCAAGCACATGGGCAAAATCAGGACCATAACATCCATCTTTTGATCCTTAAGTTCACTGTTCTTTCCCCTATATATCTTAATTGTATAAGAGTATGGATCCAATTCTTTTTATAAATTTCAATCTTATCTAGTCCAGAACCAGGTCTCTGTCTCACTTCCTAGCTGCTTCCAAAGACCCTGCCCTCTAACTCTTCTTTAGGTATTGCCTTCCCCCATAAAGATATTTAAAGACTGGAACTGTCTTGCTTGCTGGAATATGTATCCTCAGCAAAATACAGTGCTTAAAACATAGTAAGTGCTGCTTAAATAATTTTTCATTATTCACTTTTTCACCAATTCAATATGTATTATCCTTGCCAACTATAGAACACTGTGGTAAGTTTAGGGAAGAAGCAAATATAAATAAGACTTGGTCCATGCCTGTTCTTACAATCTGTTTACAAATCTTGGGAACAACTTGGAGGAAGGTCCTAGAAGATAGGAGTTGAGAGTCAAAGGGAATGGAAACCATTTATAGAATATCCATTTATCCTCTTCATTCCTGATCTCTGAGTCCATGAGAATTGATGATGGATTATGACCCTTTCCAGACTCTCCAGACTTGTCTTAACTACATAGGTCTATAATTCTCCAAGAAAAATCTATCCATTCAATATTCCTCTGAATTCTGTCTACATCCCCTCCTCATGCCCTTCATGCTTTCTATAATTCCTGAGTCACTTCTTAGAATCCCCTATTCTATTCAAGGCCTCTTCTGTCTCCTATACAGAGCTTTTATGATTTTTCCTGGTTGTAGTTTCTTTCCAGTTTCTTTCCACCCTCAATTTAATTTGTATCTGATTGTGGACATGTTGTTTTCCTATAGAAGAAGATAAGCTCTTTGGGGAAAATGCTGTAATTATTTTTGTCTTTCTATGCCTAAGTAGCTGGGACAGTGCTGGAACATAAATATTTATTGATTTGAATGCTTCCTCTGTGCCAGCCACATTCTAGGTTATTGATTCTCCAATATTTTTTGTTTCAGAATCCTTTAATATATTTTAAAATTATTGAGAACCCAAAAGAGTTTTTGTTTATGTTTTTATTTATCAATAATTATGTATTGGAAATTTCAAAAATTAAATAATTTTTTGATTCCACAAAAAATGTCACTTATAAATATTTTGTTAAATATGAGGCCTTTCTTTTTGTCTTTGATCCCCTTTAGGTGATCTAATAGTGAGATAATTTGGTCAATAGTTCAGTAGCTTTTCTTGATTAATTCTAAACTTTTCCCAAACAGTTGGCCTAATTCCCAGTTCCACTAATATTAATTCATTAAAGTAACAACAATTAACATGTTTTATGAAAAATAACTATATATTTCAAATAAAAACCATTTAGTGAGAAGAGAGGCATTGCTATACATATTTTTGCAAATCTCTTTGATATCTGGCCATAATACAAGAGAACTAGTTTCTCATATCTGCTTCTGCATTCAATTTGTTACAACATTTTGTTTTGGTGGAAGAATATGGAGAAAAATCTAGCCTAACACAGATTTGTAGTTGGAAAAGACAAAATTTTAGTAAGCAAATTTTATATATTAGTATTATCGTGAAAGCAGTTTTGACCTGTAAATTTCCTGAAAGGGTCTCAGGAACCCCTCAAGAACCCTCATGAGGCCTTGAACCATGCCTTCAGAATCATTATTCTAGGTAATATGTTGAAAGTTCTGTGGACTTGGAAATGGGAGATCTGAATTGGAATCTTGACTCTGACTTAATAGATGCAGTCAACTTTTTTCTTCGTGCTTCAGTTTCTATCACCAAAATGAGATTGGATTAGATGATAATTACAATCCCTCCATCTCTAAATATAACAAAATATAAGGAGTAGATATTAAAGAAAATTAGGAGAAATGATCTATATGGACTAATGTCAGGGAAGGAGACAATAGAGGGAAGGCAACAATCAATGTTGGAAGAAATCTTAAAAGCCATTTGTTTAGTCCATATTCCCACTCATTGTGGAAATTTCCCATTTTACAAGTTATGAGTTGGTCTTTCATTCAGATCAGTCTTTTACTAATCTGAGATCTACTCCCCTATAACTCTGGGTCTCTGAAGTTATAGAAAATAAGTCTATTCTTCTTCCTAAAAGCCCCTTAAATATTTTAAAACCTCAATTGCTTTTCACCTCCTCCCCCAAAATTTTCTCTTCCTCAAACTTCTCATCCTAAACTCTTTCAATAGTTTTTCATATTTCAAGACCTATCATCTCTCTTGTTCCCCTTTAAACCTATTAGGTTATCATTACCTCTTAAAATGTGATGCCCAGGATGAATCACTGAATACAGAGCACATTTCCCCTTAGCCACATCTCCTGCAAAGTGAATTATTCTGGCTAGCTGCTCATTCCAAATAACTAAGATGTATGTTCCTATTACGCTGATAAAAACAAAACAAAACAAAAACAATGCACCATTCCCTACATTTGAGGAAGTTTGGAATACCGGTTAAAGAACCTGTCTTGGATTGTGGAAGACCTGGCTTCAATTCTTGATTCTGTAAAGTATTAACTTATGTGACTATAGGCAAATCACTTAACCTCTTGGTGCCCCTAGGCAACTCAACTTTCTAAAACTAAAAGGTTTTGTTTCGCTCTGTTAGTGGAGGAAGTTTCCCTACCCGGAAACCCCTACACTTGTGAAACAGCAGGGTACACCAGAAAAAGGGGAAAAAAAAACATCTTTCACCTTTCCTAGGATCATCACCGTGAACATCTATGAGAGTGCTCTTTCGTAGTACCCACAGTGATGCCCTCAGGCACTACTGATTTATGTAATACTTTTTGCCCTAAATTAAATGGTACTAGACCTTTAGGTTTAGTGAATTCTTTTATCTTCTTGTCACAGTTTTTCTTTCTTCTTGACTGTCTTTGTTAACTGTCGTTTCTTGTTGCTATTTATGTCCTTTATGATTCTTCCCCTTCTAATTCATCATTTCTAATTAGCCATAGGCTAGAAAACCTGGTAACTCTGCTTGTTAAAAATTGTTTATAAAAGAGCCTGAGGCTATACTTGCAAAAAGCCAATCAAGATAGATTTGGAGATACTACCTTGTAATTAAATCTTGAAATTTTATTGTTTTGATGGTTTTTGATGACTCCATCAACTATTGCCAACAGACAACATTTATTAAAGTACTCTTTAAAAAAAAAAAATTCTCATTTTATAACCAAACAAGAAATTGACTTAAGCATAAAAAATATCAAATGCTAACTTCCTCTTTAATTTTTGTCCTTTAATCATAAATGAGAAGCAGTGGCCAGAAATTAGAGGTAACTAATATTCAGCTGAACAGAGAGGACACATATATATATGCACATACATTATATATATTATATGTGTTTATATATATAATATATATACACACACACACTTTGTCTCTGCTCATACATTATATATATTACATAATGTATGTATGTATATGTATACACATACTTTGTCTCTGCTCATATATATTATATGTATATTACATATATATAATTTATGTATATATGTATATACACCCCCACACTGTTTCTGCTCATACATTTTATATATATAATATATATATATACACATATATATATATACACACACACATATAATGTATGTATGTATATATATACACACACCCACACACTGTCTCTGCTCACACATTATATATATAGAGAGAAATACACACACATATGTAATGTATGTATGTGTATATACACACACACACAATTTATCTCTGCTCATGCATTTTATATATATATATATATATATATATATATATATACACACACACACACACACTTCATCTTTGCTCTAGGCTATTTTCCCCTTCCCCCTCACCCTTATTTCTCAGAGTCCCTTGATTTACTTTAAAACTCAGCTTTACCATTATCTTCTACATAAAACCTTTCCTGATCTCTTAGCTACAGACACTATCCTTGTATTGATGCTGCATGCATTCTGTCTGCTCATATATATGTGTATTATTGCCTCCACAGATTGGAATAAGCTCCTGGGATGGGGCAACTATTTTATATATATCTGTGTATCTTGAACACCTAGTGCCTGATGCATAGTAGATACTTAATACATACCTATTGGTTGGCTGATCTTCTGCCTATGACTCAGACAAGTGAAGGATGTCTCATGGATCTGTCTGTCACAGGAGAGATTCCAATTCAGATCACCAGAATCCAAGTGCAGCAGCTGTGACAGTTGCCCTGCCGACTTTACAGGGCTGGTGTGGGGATAAAATGAGACAGCCATCTTTGTTATCACCATCACCATCATCATCATCATCGCCCTCATCATGATCATGATCATGATCATTTTCCTTAATATTGGTTCTCAATTACAGTTCTGTTAGTAGGGATGCTGAATAGATTTGTTCTGGATATTTTCCAGAAGTGTTTGGGTCAGGATAAGACTACTTCTTTTTCTGACCACAGCTTATAATAAGCAATCAAAGATCAGCTTCTTCCATTAAAATCTTTTTCTGATGTCATATTATGCTATGGAGATGACCACAGGTTCTCACCACTATGTCAATAGCAGGTCTTACCAAGAGGGGCAGGCTTCAAGTGGGGGCCCTGTGATGGCCTGTGTATATGTCACAGATGAAGACGAGTCTAGCCAAGTTTGGAGAGGGTAACAGCCACAGGATTGGTCCCTTGATGACAGATGTTTTCAGCCTCTGACAATAATAAGACTATCTACAAAGGCCTGGAAGAGCTGAAGTCTGCACTGAGGAAAAGGACTGCACTGATAAAACCACAGACGTTCTGAAGTATGGAAACAAGACTGGGTCAGCTTTTCCCTGTAGCTTCATCACAGCTAAATTAGAAGTCAACTAAAAATACTCAGGTCATTTCTCCAGGCATTGCTGACAAGCCTGATCTCCATGTCCTTTCTGGATTGGTAAGAACCAATTGCTCAATTTGGTAAGTGGATTTTTTTTTTTTATTCATTTTTCCAAATTATCCCCTCCCTCCCTCCACTCCCTCCCCCCGATGGCAGGTAATCCCATACATTTTACATGTGTTACAATATAACCTAGATACAATATATGTGTGTAAATACCATTTTCTTGTTGCACATTAATTATTAGCTTCCGAAGGTATAAGTAACCTGGGTAGATAGACAGTAGTGCTAACAATTTACATTCACTTCCCAGTGTTCCTTCTCTGGGTGTAGTTATTTCTGTCCATCATTGATCAACTGGAAGTGAGTTGGCTCTTCTTTATGTTGAAGATTTCCACTTCCATCAGAATATATCTTCATACAGTATTGTTGTTGAAGTGTATAGTGATCTTCTGGTTCTGCTCATTTCACTCAGCAACAGTTGATTTAAGTCTCTCCAAGCCTCTCTGTATTCCTCCTGCTGGTCGGTAAATGGATTTTTTTATGGCATTCATTGAAGACCATCATCCCTACTTACTCATTTTTTGAGACTATTATTTACGTCTTTTTGAAAGTCCTCCATAGAGAAACTTCCCAGTGCATTGGAAGCTGTACTTTTGATACTCTGGATATTTCTAACCACAACATTTGTATGTTATCCAGGCCATTTTCTTCTCTCTTCAGCCTCTGAGAAAGGACCTCTTTGCCCCTGGAGCCAGCCTGGGCTTCAATAGGCCAGCTTTTGCCTTATCTTTCTTGGTTCTGAGCCTCCATGGCACTTGCTAAATATTTTTAACCAGGTCATTCAGTCCTGCCCCATCCCCAGCTCTCCTTTGTGTTGTCTTACCCTTTAGAATGTAAATTCTAATTTACATTGTTACTAACTTCTTGTGCTTTTATTTGTATCCCCAGCCTTTAGCACAGTGCCTGGCACATAATAAATACTATGTAACACATTATTGCAGAATTAAAAAAATTTTTTTTAGCACATACTGAATACATTAGCAGGACATGACCTGATGGCTACAATTCTATATTACAAGCTATCTTTCATGAATTGATAGCACTTAGAATACTGCCTGATTCATAGAAGGCACTTAATAGTCATAGTATAAATAGGGATTAGGGACTTAGATAGATCTAGACCTGTGATTTCATTAATTTAAAGTATTCTCAATTGAGGAAGCTCCTTCTGTGATGCTAGAGAAACTGAGGCAAGATAGAAATTGGAGAGTTTTAATATCTTATTGGAGAGCTTAGATTAATTGGCTGGATTGGACTCGTGTCTCAAAAAATCCAGCTTTGAATGTGAGATTCCAGGGATTCTTATAGGACTTTAGTGATAAGGGAACAAAGGCAGAAGGAGGAGAGCACTGATGAGCGGGAATTTTTAGGAACAGACCATAATTTTGGTTCTGACAGGTTAGGGGTAAAGACCATAAATGTTGATAACTTAGGAGGACCTAGGAGCCAAGATATCTGACATAGGAGATATGCTTACCTATCTCTAAATAACCTATCTGCAATTTATGGCTTTATGGAATGCTAATGGTTAGGGTTAGTTATCTCTCTCCTAATTTATATCAGTTCTAATGATCAGAAAAGGGGGTTGCCATTGAGGCAGAACAATTCACGGAAACTGAAGTAGGACAATTCAAGGAAATTGTGGCATAACACTTCTATCCATATAGGTCAATACCTTCCTTGTATTTAGTTGTCCAGAACATCACCCTACCTATCCTATCTATTTCCATTGTCCCTTTGGCCATCTGTAATCTTTATCCTTCTGAGACTGTGTTTTCTATGACTTGTAAATCTATAGCATTATTAGGAAGATTCCTCTTTTATTAAGTTTCATTTTGCTGATTTCAGCTCATTAAGATAATTTGGAATCTCTTAACTCCATTCTTCAGGTAGACTATGGATATTTGGAAACTGGAAAGGCCATTCTAGATGGCAGAAGGGAGTATGGAAAGATCAAGAAATGTTATAGGGTAGGAATGAATATGGTAGGTAAGAGTGAAGTGGGAGGGAAACAGTTCCTTTTACTGAAGTTGTGTTCCTTTTAAGAAATTGTATTTCCTTTTGACCTGTGATCCCTATCAGAGTCTCAGCCCCTCCTCAGCTCCAGATAACTTATGTTTTGGGGATTCCAGAGCCTTTGATTCAATTAGAAATCCTGGTCAAAAAGCACCCCTTTGAAGTGTTGTTACTTCTAATAGAAGATCTGGGATGGAAATCGATAAGCATCTAAGCCTGGGAACCTTGGCTCCTGAAGCCCCAAGACTCCTTAAAAAAGGGAGGTATCTGGGTTCATTCTTTGCAAAAGGCCCAAGCAATTTGCTAGGACCCTTTGTCCTCTGAGAAGGCATTCTCTCAGTGCAAGACTCCATTTCCCTAATATGTCTTTGCCACTATAGAAGTCAGTATCTTAGCAAACTGGTTTCTATACAATAAACTTTCATTTTGAATTTAATAATTCGGGAATAAGTGAATTCTTTCACTTTAAACTTGTGGCCAACCTAAAGCGTGATTTTAAACAAGTCTCTCATTGCCATTAACCTCATCACCACCGGGAAATGAGGGGATACAAACCTCATCAAGAGGAACAGTTATTTGGAGATGTAGATAGGAAACCTCCCAATAATAAAAAGCCTTGAATGAATGCTTGCATAAAGAGTTTGAACTTGATCCCATGGTCAATGAGGAGCTGTTGTAAGTTCTTAAACATGAGAAGGACGCGTTGAAAGTAACTTTAGGAAGAGATTAGAGTATAATGTAAGCTCTTTGAGGACAGGAACTAGTTTTCATTTAATCTTCAGTCCCCTAGCACCTAATATAGTAGATGCATATAGTAGATGCTTAATACATAGCCCATTGAACTGAGTGCAATATTTTTGGTGGTAACAGGAAGATGATTTGGAGTGGAAAGAGCCTGGAGGCAAGAAGGTTGATGAAGTGGATACGGAGAAAACACACATTGAGGTGCTGAGAGCCTGGCTTAAGAGACCTCATTAATTGAAGAAAGAAGCATGATCTGTGTTTGAGCCTCAGCTCCAACACTTACTGCTTCTATGACCCTGGGCAAGGAATTTAACCTCCCTCAAGTCTGTTACTAGTCTGTAAAATGAGGGTGCTAATTTTTGCAATCTCTAACAGGATTATTGTGGGGAAAAAAAAGTTCTTTGTAAACAGTTTTGAGAATGATTATTATCATGTCCCATCTTTATCCTAAACATATCAATAGCAAACAAAACCTGAAGTTCAAGAAAATGTGCCTCTGATACCATCATTGTGGGCAAATAAACTCCTGGGGGGAAAATAAATCTCCCTTCTAAGAAGGGAGAGGATTAAAGCCAGACTTCACCTGGAGTTTACTAGCCTGATTTGTATCAGGGAACATTGCCCCCAAGGCGAACAGGAAGGACACAGTGCCCCTTTACTAAGCACTGGAGGAAGCGGGCACAGGAGAGACATTTTGATTCCCAGAATCCTTCTTGATTAAATAGCCTAATGTGCTGGCAATAAACCTGGGGTTCTGAACCCTCCACCTCAAAACAAAACAAAACAAAACGCCCCCCCCAAACTCAACAACAAAAAACAAAGAAAAAAATGCATTCTTTTACTTCTGGCAAGAATAGCATTTGACAGAATTGAATGGGTACCAAACTGAGTTCACCTCCTCTCCCTTAAACAGATACACTTCTGTTTATCTTAGGACCACTAATATTCTCCCAAATAAATTTATTCAAAAGCTTGGCGATGCTTTTGAATCCCCCTCTTATTTCAACATCCACATCCAATTATTGGAACTACTGAAGTAAGTTGGGTGATCTTTTGCTTTTACTCTTTTTTTTCTCTATTCTGCATACAGTTTCCAGAATATTTTTTTTTTTTTGACTAGAATCTTGCTTAGAAACCTTCCACATCTCATCAGCTACCATATTAAGTCAAAACTCCCTAGTCTGGCTCCCAAAGCTCAAAGCATTCTGTTTTCCCAAGCCTTCCCACCCCATTCCCTATAAACAAATAAGGTGGCAGCCAGGTGGCTTCATGAATAGGAAATGAGGAGTTGAGAACCTACACTCATGAATAGGCTACCAAATTGATCTAATTCTGCCTCAGGCATTCTGTGGTTATGTGACTGAGCAAGTCACTCAGCCAGTCTCAGTTTCAATGTCCTCATCTATAAAATGAAGATAATCGCATCTACCTTGCATTAAGAATTGTAGAGTACTTAGAGAATTGCCTGGCACACAGTAAGTCCTTCACAAATATTAATTATTATTATTGTTATTTCCCCCTTGAGAATGTCAGCTCCTTGAAAACAGAGACTGCTTTTTGCCTTTGCATTCTCAGAGCTTCTTTAGCACAGTACATGGCACATAATAGGCATTTAATAAATGCTTATTAGCTTGATTTCATTGTTATGAGGATCAAATGTATAGTACTTTTAATCCATTTTCTAGGATTTTGGAGTTTATTATTGAATTTTTATCCAGTTTTCTAAAATAAAGTGGTTAGGGCTTAGGAAAGGGGAAAAGAATTCTGTGCAAGAGATTGCTTTTCTAGAAGTTTGATTCATTCTTGATAAGGTTTTCTTCATATAAATCCAAAATAGACTTCAAACTGGAGAAATATTTATTTTTTATATTCTTGGTATTTGTAAAAGGAAGTAAGGAGGGGAATTTTGCAACACATACATATACCTATACATTGTGTGTATTTGCAACATACATGTACATGCATATTCTGTATGTGTGTATGTGTGTGTATTTTGCAACACATACACACACACATTGAGAAATAACATCTAGAGTTCTAGGGACCCTTGGAGTCCTAGAGAACCTTTCAATAAGTATTTATTAAGCACTTACTATGAGCCAGGAACTGATCTAATACATGTTAAATATGTTAAAGTATATGTTAAATATAATATATGTATATATATTTATACAGTTATCTTGCTGCACAAGAAAAATCAGATTTAAAATAAGGAAAAAATAACCTGAGAAGGAAAACAAAAATGCAAGTGGACAATAACAGAAGAAGTGAAAATGCTATGTTGTGGTCCACACTCATTTCCCATAGTTCTTTTGCTGGGTGTAGCTGGTTCTCTTCGTTACTGAGCAATTGGAACTGATTTGGTTCATCTCATTGTTGAAGAGAAAGGCAGATCATTTCAAGCACAGGACACAAAGAAATATTCCAGAGCAGAGGGTGTGAAACAGCAAGGAGGTCATTGTTGTCAATGCACTGAAGAGTACGTGGAAGGGAATATAGTATATGAAGACTGGGAAGGTAGGAGGAGGCTAAGTTTTGAAAGGCTTTTAATATTAAACAGAGATTTTTGTATTTGATCCTGGCGGTGACAGGGAGCCACTGGAGTTTATTGAATAGGTCAGATGTGCTCTTTAGGAAAATTGTTTTAGTGGCTAAGGGGGGAATGAATTGGACTGACTTGAGGCAGGCAGAGTAATAGTGGGCCATTGCAATAATCAAAGCAAGAAGTGATGAGAACCTATACCAGAGTGATGGCAACGTCAGGGGAGAGAAGGAGCCATATTTGAGAGATCAAATCCAATAAATCCAATAAACATTCATAAGCATCTACTATGTGCCAGACACTGTGCTAAATATTGGGATACAATTAATAAAAAAGGCAGTCCCAGGCATCAAGGAAACCAGGAAGGCAGAGCAGCAGCTACAGAGTGAATTCTGAGTCCAGTTTTTGCTCTTTATAAAGAAGAACATTGGAAAGATTTTGGTTCTCCACTCTCTAGCCCTCCAATCAGAGTACTGGAGACTGAAGGAGGTGGGACTTCCAACCGAGGGAGGTGAGTAGTTGTAAATGCTGAGCTTATTCTGGGAGGGGCAATTGTTCCCTGGAGTTTAAACTAGGGGAGATAATGCAAAGGTGAAATTAACAGGCCTTGGCAACAGATTGGAAATGGGGATTGAGCGATAGAGGAGAGAAGATGAGGTTATTCCTAGATTGTAAATCTAAGGGATTAATAGGGTATTTGGTGCTCATAATAGTAATAGAGAAATTGGGTAGGAGAGAAGAATTAGGAGGCTAGATAATGAATTTGCTTTTGGATATGTTGAATTTTAGATGTATATTGAACTGATGCTGAGTGAAATGAATAGAACCAGAAGATCTCTGTACACTTCAACAACAATGCTGTATGAAGATGTATTCTGATGGAAGTGGAAATCTTCAACATAAAGAAGATCCAACTCACTTCCAGTTGATCAATGATGGACAGAAACAGCTACACCCAGAGAAGGAACACTGGGAAGTGAATGTAAATTGTTAGCACTACTGTCTATCTACCCAGGTTACTTATACCTTTGGAATCTAATACTTAATGTGCAACAAGAAAATTGGATTTACACACATATATTGTATCTAGGTTATATTGTAACACATGTAAAATGTATGGGATTGCCTGTCATCTAGGGGAGCGAGTAGAGGGAGGGAGGGGAAATTTGGAAAAATGAATACAAGGGATAATGTTATAAAAAAATTACTCATGCATATATACTGTCAAAAAATTTTATAATTATAAAATTAAAAAAATAAACAAATTTTAAAAAAATTTAGATGTATACTAGATATCTAGTTTGAAATGTCTAAAGACAGTTGGAAATACAAGATTGGAGGTCATCAGAGAGCTTGGGGCAGGATAAGTCGACTTGAAAATCATCAGTGCAGAGATGGGAGTTGATGAGATCACCAAGTGAAGTAATGTAGGGAGAAAAGAAAAGATGACCTAGGATAGAATTCTGTGGGGTACCTATAGTTAGAGGGTGTGATCTGGATGAAGATCCAGCAAAGGAGACAGAGAAGGAGAGGTCCAATTGATAGGAGGAGAACCAGGAGAGAACAGTGTCCTGAAAACTTCCAGAGAAGACAAATATCAAAGAAGAGTGGTCAACAATGTTAAAGGCTGCAGAGAGGTAAAAAAAAAATGAGGACTGAGAAAAGGCCATTGTGTTTGGCAACCAAGAGAGCATTGATACCTTGGGAGAGAACAGTTCTGGTGTAATGATGAGATCAAAAGCAAGATTGTAAAGGGTTAAGAGGAGAGTGAGAAGAAAAAAATATGGAGGCATCTATTGTAGACATCTTTTTTTTTTTAAATCATAGCCTTTTATTTTCAAAATACATGCAAAGATAGTTTTCAATATTCACCTTGTGTTCCAAATTTTTCTCCCTCTCTTCACCCCTTCTCTAGACAGCATGTAATCCAATATATGCTAAATATGTGCAATTTTTCTATACGATTCACTTAGCATCAGTTCATGTAAGCCTCTCTAGGTCTTTCTGAAATCATCCTGCTGATTGTTTCTTATAGAACGATAACATTCTATCAACATTCATATATTATTATATATTCAACATATATTCTATCAACATTCATATATTATTCAGCCATTCCCCAATTTATGGGCACCACTCAGTTTCCAGTTCCTTGCCACTATAAAAAAGCCTGCCACAAACATTTTTGCACATGTGGGTCCTTTTCTATACATATTTCCACATTTATCATACTGCACACAAAGAAATCAGATTAAAAAGGGAAAAAAGAGAGAGAAAAAAAGCAAGCAAACAAAAACAACAACAAAAGTTGAAAACACTAGGGTGTGATCCACACTCAGTCTCCATAGTTCTCCCTCTGGATGCAGATGGCTCTCCCCATCACAATTCTATTGGAACTGGCTGAATCGTTGAAAAGAGCCACACCCATCAGAGTTGATCATCACATAATCTTCTTCTGGATTGTACAATGATCTCCTGGTTCTATTCATTTCACTTCATTCTGGAGACCACATCCCCTCCAACATTTATCATTATTTTGTTCTGTCATTTTAGCCAATCTGAGAGGTGTGTAGTGGTACCTCAGAGATGTGTAGGCATCTTTTTCAAGGAGTTTAGCCTCAAAGAATAAAAGAAATATTGGTTGATAATTAGCAGGGATAGAAGAATCAAGTGAAGGTTTTTGAGAATGGGGAAGAAATGGGCATGTTTGTAGGAAGTAAGGAAGGAGACATTAGGGAGAAAGAAAATAAGTGATAGAGAAGAAATGATAGGGTTGGGGCAGCCTGTTGGAAGAAACAGGATGGAATAGGATCACATAAGCAGGAAGAGGGATTAGTTTTGCTAGGGAATATGAAATGAAGTGAAGAGGACAACTGGACATTAGGAAATGAGGAATGGTAGAGGAGAGGAAGATTATGACAAGTGGATTCACTTTTTTGTTGTTGTTGTTGTACAATGTGAGATAAGATTCTCAGCAGAGAGATTGGAAGGGGAAAGAGAACCATGAGAGGTTTGAAGAGGGATAAAAAAGTTTTAGGAAAGCTATTGCGGAAAGTGGGATATTGAGTTAATGAAGAAAGTCTAGGAGGGTTGCCTAGTATCAGTGAGATCCCAGTTGAGATTGTATAACATAAATTTTTAATGTTATATGTACTACTCTATATAAAATAAGGACTTAACAAAGAGCTATTATCTTCTCCTCCTTCATCCTGGTTCCCATGGCCCATTCTTGCCTAGTACTAGTTGCTCCTTCTGGCTGTATACTGCTCTTATCTTAACTCTTACTGGAGATAATCCAGATCCCCTACTTCACTCCAACCCAGCGGCCAATATCACTTTCCCAACCATTGAGGGTGAGTTATATATTCATTCCCACTACATGAATGAACAGGTAACCACCAAGAACAATCCATTTAGCAATATGTTGGACCACTGGACCTTATTATTTGCCCTGACATCAGACTAAGGAGTCTTGAGCCTTACCATGTGTCTTTATGTTAAACCTTCTGATAATGTATTGTCTCTACTTATCAAAATGTAAGCTTTTTGAGAGCAGAAACGATCTCATTTTTCTATTTGTATCCTCAACATTTAATATAGCACTTGGAATATAGTAAACATTTAGTAAATACTTTTTATTCATTCATATAGACCTGATAATTATGTATAACATAAGCATGTAGAAAACAAAAATTTAAAGGAATGAGAAAAGAAATAATATTTTGAAAATGTTTCAGTTATTAATGGTACAAAAACTTTGTTTTCCTCTCAGTAAAATTTTTATTATTCATATTGACATTTTAGTGAGAGTAATGTCATTAAATATGTGTCACTTTTTGAAAAATCTTAGTTCAATACTTTGTGATACAGTGATTCGGAAGACTGATTCTTAATTCAGTTTATTCAGTTCTTGGTTTTAATGTCTGTCACAGCTATAAAAGATAGCTATCTCACAAAGACGAATAGATCCAAATGGAAGGAGTATATCATTCACTACAGTTGCTAAATGACACTCATTTTTCAATCCTGTCTTCCTGTTATACAAAGATTTTTGTTGAAATTCAGCTAGTAAATTTCCATCCTCTCTGGTGTTAATCTTGTTTGGTTCCTGAAGACCAACCAGAAAGTGTTGAATTTTAAATAAAGGAGCTCAAAATCCACTGAAACCCTTCCTTTGGAAGGCTTTTAAACAGATGAGAAAGTTTCCAAGTTATCTAAGTAGGCAGACGTGAGAAATTTTTTTAGTTGACATACATCATTTTTAAAACCTAGAGGGGAAAATATTTGTCTAGGAGGAGAGGGTGATCAATAGCACAGACATTAAGAAGGAGAATTAAGAAAAGGTATTCAGCTTTGACAATTAAGAGATCAATGGTAATTGAGAACAGGGCAAAACTCAGTTAAGTGAGGAGTAGTTAAGGATAATAAGGAAAATAATTTAAGAACATGAAGAATAATGATATCTTTGATGGGACTGAAGAAGCTTGGAAGAAGGGTGAGTTGGTAGGGCAGACAATACTATAAGATCTGCAATACAGGTGAAGATTGTAACCATCCAAGTCTGTTCATCCTTTGTAGTTCACTCTGACCCACTAAAAATGAAAAGGAAGAAGTGGTAGTTTTCTTACTAACTACTGCTCCAAAATACTCTGACCCCCCACCATAGCCTTGATGTAATATGGATGGTAGGTTATAGATATTCCATATCTATATCTATATATAGATGTAGACAGATAGATGTAGATAGATATAGATATAGATATAGATATAGATATAGATATAGATATAGATATAGAGAGATTTTTGCCTAAGAAGATCCTGTTGCCAGGGCCTAGGCAATCAGGTGGAAAATGTCCTGATTAGTGGAAACAGCAGAGATAAGGAAAATTCTTCATTGGAATCATACTCAGTTGAAGAAATCACATGTTTAACTACAAAGAAAAAAAATAGAATATATATTCCTTGAAATTAGGGAATATCTCACTTTAAGAGAAGCAAGATGGTGTAGTGGATGGAGTTTTGTACTTGAAGAAAGAAAAAACTGGATTCAAATGCTACTTCAGACATTTACTAATTATATGATAATGGTTAAGTCATAGTGATGGGGGCAATAGCCCCTTTAAGATTCCTTGTCTGATCTCCAACTTCCTTTGGGACTGATCTTTGATTTACAAGATCTGGTCAAAACCACCCTTTTGTATTCCAAGGGGAAAGATCTGTATCTGAGCCAGTTTGGGCTGTACCCAGCCCCCACTGGATCTGAGCTGGCTTGGGTTTTCAGCCCCCATTCTAATAATCTGCTCCGATAGCCCCACCCCCACCTGGTGGGTTCTGGCCTTCAAGGAATCAACCTGGAACTCCACCCATATGCCCATTCAAGCAAATAAAAGCGCCAAGCGGGAATCATCCCTTGGTGGAGAGCTGAAAGATGCCAGCATCACAGACTCTGTTCCGCTGCTTTTGGTGTTTTTCTTCCTCTATCTAATGCCTTTTACTAACCAGACTTTAACCTTGCTTCCAAACCCTACAATAAACTTCTTTTTATCAATCTAGGTTTTCGGGTCTGAAAATTCATTTACAGGAAACTCTCGCTGCCGCCAGACCTATTTAACTTTGTATCCTTGTGTCGAATCCAAAGGCGTTTCAGGGGAGCTCCATTTGACTCCCTGTACCCCAATCCTGCCACTTGACCTCAATTAATCCTAATTTTAATGAGATATAAACTTCATCATTAGGTATATACCTCATCAATAGACCCTTTCTAGCCTCAAATATCTCAAATGTCAAATGAGGACATTGGTCTTAATGACTTATAGATCCTTTTCTACTAGAAATCTCTTCCATTATTGTCATTGACTAGGTGAAAGGAAGTGAGAGCCTGAGATTGGGTGGTGGACATGAGCAGAGAGGAGGGGATGGACTCAAGAGATATTGTGAGGGGGAGAATAAGCCAAACTTGACAACTGATTGATTAGGAGAGTGAAGGAGAGGAAAAAGACAAGGATGAGCTTCTTAACCTGAGTCACAGTAAACATGGATCCACTTAATAGAAACAGAAGTGAGAGAAGGAAGTAAGCTTAAGGGGAAATGCAATGAATTCCATTCTTTGGATTCCTTTGAGACTCCATTCCCTCAAACATCTAGGTGGAGCCAGTCTAAGCTTCTGGAGAGAGACGTGGATTGTATATGAAGGAATCATTTTCATAAAGGGAGTTGATGAAATCGCCAAGAAAGAATGTATAGAAGAGGACCTAAGAGAGAGTGGAACATGAATCATGATCTAACACTGGAGGCTGAGAAGGACTGCTCAGATAGGAGAGCAGGTAAGAGCAGAAAACACAGGGAGGAGGAAGACCTGGGAGAAAAGAATGACCAATAGTGTCAAAAGCTGAAAAGATGTCAAGAAGAATGAGGACTGAGAAAAGGCAATTATTATGTGTTTTTAAATTGAGATCTTGGGGCAGCTAGTTGTTATAGTAGATAGAACATTAGCACTGATGTCAGGAGGACTTGAGTCCTCAGACACTTAACATTTCCTAGCTATGTGACCCTGGGCAAGTCACTTAATCCCAATTGCCTGAGCAAAATAATAATAATAATAATAATAATAATAATAATAATAATAATAATAAAAAGTGAGATCTTGCCACCCTTGAAAAGAACAAAAATATCTTCTCTTTCAGATGTCCTGGTAACTGCCTCTAATAACTAATCTCCTCCCTCCTTCAAAGGACCCTAAATATTAGAGCTAGACTGAGATCATTTCACAAATGAGGAAATAGAATCAAAGAAGAGCAGTATAATAGTACATGTGTCAAGATTAAGTGGCAGAGTCACGATTTGAAACCAAGGCTACTTCATATCACCTGCCTCTGCCTAGCATGCCCTTGAGATAATACATAGCAATTCCATTTCGTAGACTTTAAGATTTACAGAAATTTTCTTCATCACAAAACTGTGGGGTAGTATAAATATGAGCTCCATTTAATAGTTGAGGATACTGAAATTTAAAGATGCTCAGTGCTGGAGCTGGTGTTGGCTGGTGACACCTCTGTCACAGTGCTGGCTATGGTCCTCTTCTCTCCCTGCCTCTTCTGCTTTTTGGACCATTTGCTGATTACTCTCTGGTTTTTCTGGTGTGGTACAGGCTTCCTTGGTTCAACTCCTTTTACCAGCCGTTCTGTAACTGTTCTGTATCTTTTTTAAGAAGTTCTGGATTTGCTAGGTGGAAGACCTAAGTCTTACCACATTTCTTTATCATTGACCTTTCTGGGGTCATTTTCAGCTATTTGTTAGATGTTCTATGGGAGAATGGGGCTCTTCTACCACTTTTCTATCATTAAGAAGTCCGTGATATTCTTTTTGAATCCAGGTTCTGAGCTATCCCTCCCAACTCTGTGCTTTATAAATTTGATAAGCATGCTGTCTAGGCTTTTAGCCAAAAAATAGATAAGAGTATTTAAACCACAAAGGCTGAGCATGGGGATCTGGGAAATTTACTAGGGATGACCTTCCAAAGTTGAGATTGGCCTGAATGGCTACTTTTTTGTGTCCAGCCTTGAATTTATTTACTTACTCTGACTCTGTCACCCCATTCCTCGCCCCACCCAAGAAATAGCATAAAAGACTATACCAGATACTTTCCTAAAATCTAAGTAAACTATATGTAAAGTATTTCCTTGATCTACCAGTTAAGTAACTCCATCAACAATATGAATCAAAATTAGACCAGTGTGATCTGTTCTTAATGAAGTCATGCTATATCTCTGTGATCACTAATTCCTTTTCTAGATGCTCATAGACCACCCTTTAAATATTCACTCTAAAATTAGGTGAGGAATTAAAGTCAACTTCAGCCTGTCTATAGTTTGCAGATCCTGGGGTATTTCTTTCTTTGCCCACTATCTTTCAGAGACCACTGACAGGGGCTCAGCAATCACATATGCTCATTCTTTCAGTGGCTGAGAAAATAGCTAGACTAGCAAATTAGTCTAGTTTCAAAGGCAGGCTTTGAAACTCAGCTCAGTCATCCAGTTCTAAATTCAAAGCTCTGTCCATACTTCACAGACTGTTCCTGTGGAAGCTTGCTGATTTATGTGGGCTCTGGCAGGTTGGAAAGACGTGGGTGTTTACTGCCACACAGAGAAGATTTTGCCCCATGAAGTGAGTAACATTTCAATGAATAGTGTAGAACAGGGCTTCTTAGTGCAGTGGTCTCCAAAGTGGCGGCTATGACCTGACCCAGACAGGACCATGATTTAACCCTAAGGAATGTGTGAATAACTATTTGGAACATCTATGGATTATAGCCTATTGTCCCAATCGTGAGTTTATCAGTAATTCAATCATTTTTTACCCATTACAGCCTAACATTCCACCCACTCCCCACTGTGTGAGTTCTTAACCTCTCCCCTTCTGAACTGTCTCAAGGCAGTTTTTTTTTAAATAAAGCTTTTTATTTTCAAAACATATGCATGAATAATTTGACAACATTGATCCTTGCATAGCCTTGTGTTTCAGATTTTCCTTTCCTTCTCCCCACTCTCTATCCAAGATGGCAAGCAATCCAATACATGTTAAACATGTTTAAATATATGTTAAATTCAACATGTATAAACATATTTATACAATTCTCTTGGTGCATAAGAGAAATCAGATTTTAAAAATGAAATAAATGAATAAGAAAACAAAATGCAAATGAACAAAAACAAAAAGTGAGAATGTTATCTTGTGATCCACATTCAGTTTCTAAAGTCCTCTATCTCGGTGTAGATGGCTCTCTGCATCACAAGATCATTGGAACTGACCTCAATCATCTCATTATTGGAAAGAGTCACGTTCATCAGAATTGATCATCTTATAATGTTGATGTTGTCATATACAATGATCTCCTGATCCTGCTCATTTCACTCAGCATCAGTTCATGCTAGTCTCTCCAGGTCTTTCTAAAATCATCCTGCTGATCATTTCTTATAGAACAATGATATTCCATAATATTCACATATCATAACTTATTCAGCCATTCTCCAGCTGATGGACATCCACTCAGTTTCCAGTTTCTAGCCACTACAAAGAGGGCTGCCACAAACATTTTTGCACATGTGGGTCCCTTTCCCTCCTTTAATATTTCTTTGGGATATAGGCCCAATAGAAACACTGTTGGGTCAAAGAATATGCACAGTCTCAAGGCAAATCCAAAGCTTCTTAAATTGTAGGTTGCAATCTTGTATTAGGTTGTGTCACTGAATGTGGGAATCATGAAAAAATTGGCAACAGTCTAAGGTTTCTGAAGGCAACAGAAAAAAATTAATAATAAAAAAAATCAAACATGAAATGAATTGGAGATGTTTCTGGAGCACTTGCCATGTTGCATTACTTTACTACAGCCTTGGTTCTGAACACAACATGTACACTTTGCACTACACATGCACAAATACTGCCAGAAATCCTCTGGCTCAGATAGAGTAATATAAAAATTTTTCAGGTGAAAAGGAGTCACAAGTAGAAAAAGTTTAAGAAGCCCTGCTCTAGTCCATTCCTCTGCCTCCAATTTATAGATAAGGAAATTGAGGCTCCCCAGAGAGATCACCTAACTTCTAAACTAAACTAATGGGCTTGATTCTTTTAAGGTCCCTTCCAGGTCAACAACTGTGCTAGGGAAGGAAGAAGCAATTTGGAGTTGATTCTTTTGATTCAGAGCTTTCCCCATTGCACCCCATTGCTTAGAGGAGAGAGGTAGATGGTCATCTTGGGTTTGAATCCTGACAATTGCTCTTTATATAACTTTGGAAAAATCATTTCTTTGTACACATTGCAATGTACTTAACATTTCCTGCCTCAGATTGTACTTCTACATATCTGATTCTGATTCCCACATCTAGACAGGGGGGTCTTTGAGGACAGATAACTGTGCCCACAAGGAGGCCCAAGAGGCTCCAGATTAATGTAGGAATCATGAGTTCTAGTGCTGCCAGTCAGATCTAGTTTAAATCTCAGCTCTAGTTGCCTTAGACAAGTTCACTTCAGCCTCTCTGACCAAAATATACATCAACTTCAAGCACTATGAAAGCACTGAACATACTGAAAAAATGCCCCAAATCTGAATTGAGGGATTAAAAAGAAAAATAAGTTTCCCCAAATTCAATCAAATGATTATTTCTAAAAATATGTTTTTGTAATCTGGCGTTAACTCTATAGGAATCCAAGTCCTACTGGCCAAACATCTATTCTTGGAATAGAAATAGAATTATAGTAATTTGCTGCCATCAATTTGGACCTCTCCCAGATCTGAATTTCTATGGCACAGGGAGCCTGGCCCTCACTGCTTGGCACTGAATATCTCCCTGGCTATTAGGCCATGGAGTGGCATGAGGTGGATAGAGTACTAGAACTGGGATCAGGAAACCTGTCTCCAAATCCCTGAGTTTTCATTTATTCTCTAGGCAGAGAATGGGGAAAGCTCTGAATCAATAGGATCTCCATTCAAATCCAAATTGCTTCTTTTCCTAATGGGTTTGCAGAAGACACAAAAACAGAGTTGTTGATCTGGAAGGGACCTTAAAAGAATCAAGCCCCCTAGTTTAGAAGTTAGGTGATCTCTCTGGGCAGCCTCAGTTTCCTTATCTGCAAATTAGGAGCAGAGGAGTAGACTACAGCAGGGCTCCTTACATTTTTTCCACTCATGACTCCTATTCACCTGAGAAGTTTTTAGGTGAACCCATCTCCAGTCTGAGCCAAAATATTTCTGGCCATGTTCGTGCATCCCCAGTGCAGTGTGTTGTCTCCTCTTCACATGTGAATTTGTGCAGCTTATTTCACTTTCCTAGGGACTCAATTTCCTGATCTGTAAAATTGGAATAGTAATACTTCCACTCATAGGGTTGTTGTAAGGAAAATACTTCTTAAAATGCTATATATAAAATTGTATATATATATATATATATATATATATATGTATATATGTATATATATGCTAAATTGGAGTTCCTACTTTTTAAAAGCCATTAGGTTGTGTGGTATTTAAAAAGTTAGGAAGATCTGAGTTCAAATTCAACCTCAGAAACTTATTGGCTGTGGGACCCTGGGAAAGTCCTCTAACCTGCTGCCTCAGTTTCCCCATCTGTAAAATAAAAATAATAAGAGTATTTACCTAGGAGGGATGTTGGGAGGATAAAATAAGACATTTGTAAAGTGCTTTGCAAACTTTTAAACACTATGTAAGTGCTAGCAATTATGATCATTCATAAAGCAACTCTGAAGGGGAAGTATTATAATCCTCACTTAACACTTAATGGCTAACATTTGCCAAGCACGGTATGTATTTTATCTCATTTGATAGCAGTTTCCTATGATATTGGGACTATTACTATTCCTCTTTTACAGATGAAGAAGCCAATCCCCAGAGAAGTAGCGGGACTTCCTCAGAAGCTCACAGATACTAAGGATATGAGTCCAGATTCCAGCCATGGTCTTCCTAGGGGAGCTACTACTATCCACACAGGTTTGTTTTATCTATCCAAAGAGGCTACGAGCTGCCTGAGGCTTTCTACTTGTGTTAGAAAGCCCTCAGTTGAAAATCCATCTTATTATTAGACAGGTGACCTTAGGATCACAGGTTGGTTGATAGGACATTCAGCAAGTTCACGGGATTTATGATTCTGTTGTCTAATTTTCATTTTACAAGCAGAGTATAAGGAGAGAGGGAGTTGTGTCTTGCCCAGGGTTATGGAGTAGAATCAGGACCCATACCCAGGACTTCTAAATCCAAAGTTCTTTAACTCGCCTGAACTTCGGTTTCCTTATCCATAAAATCAGGTTATTAATCATCCATAGGCCAGAGTTTCATAAACTTTTTCATTTGCAATCCCTTTTCACTAGAGAAATTTTTACACAGTCTCAATATAGAGGAATATAAAGTAAGTACACAAATCAAACATTCACTAATAATAAATCATAAAGGAATTTATCTTGGAACAATTCTTGTTGTGTATATATAATTGTAGCATTTAATAAAGATGAGAGCAAATTTGCATACTAATGAGATGGATATGCCTGTTTATTTTTACTTAAAAGTTAAATTCTGGTGGAATATTTAATACTGCAGGACACAGAGCATTCAGAAACCTTTTACTGTTGCCAAATTTTTTGGGACCCCACACATTCAGTTATGTGATCTCAAATGGGATCTTGACCCACAGTTTAAGAAGTTTTGCCACACTACATGCTTTCGGTGAGGCTTAAATGAGATTGTGGATGGGAGAGCACTTTATAAATTGTAAAGGGCTATGGAAGCCCAAGTTTACAGTCTGGAGATTAGTCATGTTTTTGATAATAAATGAGAAGCTATCACACAAGCCTCCAGCAGATTCTGTTCCCCAAATGAAGAGAATTATTCTAATAAATAAATTGGATAGAGTCCCCGTCATCATGAATTGTAAGGGGCCTTTAAATGGGCTGTGCCACAGCAAATCGGGAGATTGAGTGGTCCGGAAGTAATTTCTGTGGATATTAGGACTGCCCTTGGGTGGGATCCTGTCCATGATGAGATAGCTTCGTAATGGGTGACTCTCTCGCTGATTGGCTGTGTGTGTGACCTCACAGGCCCTATGTAAGCCCACTGCAGGTAGCAGTCGCTCTCTTTAACCTGGCGTTCTTCACCCTGGCTTCCTAGCCTGGGTGGCCAAGCCAAGATAGATAGCTAAAAGAGGTAAGGATTTTGGTAGCGAACACGTGGGTCTTCTGACCAGGTGTTCACTCGGGAACCAACAAGTCAGGGCATCAGTTAGGGCATTATGTGAGTAGGTATAACAAAGGCTTTTAAGATTACACGTGGCTGTTCTTGAGTGCGCTACCGGTTATTAAGCTATAGATTCAAGAGATTGTGGCCAGAGACCTTTGAAGGCCTCAGAGGAGACGAGCCGGGTAGAGTTCACACTGCAAAGGACAGTGGTCAAAGGTATCTGGTGGGTCTAGGACAGACTAGTAATTGTAACTGCCGGGAGAGCACGTTACAATGAATGATTTATCTAAGCTTCTTCTAACTTGTAGATGCTAAGTAAAAGATGAATGTTTGGGGCTGAGGAAGAGTCCTCTTTCCTTCACTGAGAGAATTTTGTAAAAGGTCATAGAATTGGTCATTGTTACTGGTTATATTCTCTGTAGCCCTTCTCCTCTCCTGGCTGTTTTAGGAGAGGATCAGAGCTCTCTGCTTCTGAAAAGAACTCAGAGACTATCTCCTCCAACTTTCTCATTTTACAAATGGGGAAACTGAGTCTAAGTCAAAGGTCACACAGAAGTGGGATTCAATCCAGGTCCTCTGACTCTGGTGTTCTCTCTGCTATAAGACTCTGCCCTGTCCTTTTTTCCCATCCTCATTCCTACCTTTGTATCTGTCTGCCTCTTCCCAAGCTCTAATTTTGCAGCCCACAGAAAGATACTCCAAATTTGTTACTCAAATTCAAGGGCCCAGATCATCCATCTCACCTCCTTTAGGAAATTTTCTCTGGCTGCCCTCATGGATCGTCAATCAATCAACGAGGATTTATTAATTGTCTCCCGAGGTGTGGCAGGCAGTGCGCTAGGTAGATCTGGGAGAATCACAAAACTGCAGAACCTCAGAGTTAGGAGTCCCACCTGTCCCTGGCCAGCAGTCCCTTTTAGGACCTGACATGTTTTTCCAGCCTCTGCTTCCAGCCTTCTCTGTAAAAACCCCCAGTGAATTTACCATGCCCACGGCCTCCGGGCCTACACAAGGCCTGCTCGGTCGTTAGGAAGTTTTCCATCAGTCCAAAGGCTAGTTACAATCTAACACTGGAAAGACAGGACTCCAGAATCCTCTGTAAAAGGGGGTGGGATCGGGTGGCCTCCAGGGCCGCCCCCAGCACTAAAATTGGTTTAATGTCCCTTCCCTTCCTACAGTCACATTCGTTCGCAAAGTCACAAATCTCTAATTTTGCAGCCCACAGAGACTAAGTGGCTGGCCCAAGATGCAACAAAGTAACATTTGAATCCAAGATCTCTTATCCTGAAGTTCTCCCCCTGCTGCTGCGTCCCCGCGAACCCATTTCACAGGTGCGGACACTGAGACCGAAAGAGCCGGAGTGACTTGCCCACGGTCACCCCGCAGCTAAGCCGCAGCCTCCCTGGGGCAGGGACCCGGGGTCGGGCTGGAGGTGGGGGGCGGGGCGGGCACTGAGGACCGAGGGCCGGCAGAGGGCGGCCGGGAGACGGCTCCATCCTTCTGTGGCAGACGACGGTGGTGGAGGAAATGAAGGCAAGTTCCTGCCCTGGCAGGAGCCATTAGCCCCCGAAGCGGCGGGAGCCGGGACTGTCCGCGCTCCCGCCCCCGCCGTGGATGCCCAGGGCCCTCGCGGACCGATGAGCTGCGACCTCCGCCCTCCCTCCGAGCTGTGCCCGGGCCGGGTCGGCCGCCAGGCCGGCCGCCCTTCCTCTTCTCTCGGGGGAGGGGCAGGGTCAGCGGGCCACACCGCCGAGCAGTAGCCGCGCGCCTGGAGCCGGGGCCAGGTTTGTCGGGGGGCCGGAGAACCCCTCTCGAGAAGGGAGGGGGCGGGCGCTTCCTATTGGCCGAGCGGCCTGGACTCTGCTCCCCTACCCCCAAGTTGGAGGTGTTGGGGGGACTCCAGGCTCCGCGGTGCCCCAATGTCGGGAGGCAGGCAACGGACTGTGTGTGTGTGTGGGGGGGTCAGACCGCAAACGGGGAGACGTGTGTGTATGTGCGCGCGTGCATGCTGGGGGGAGGGGCGCAGTGCCGCCCCACCCAAATCCAGCTGTGCGGGGCGCAGGGGGAGGGGGAGGGGCACCCTTCGCTTTCGCGGGCCTCTTTTTCCGGGGGGGGGGGAACGAGCCCTTCCCCGACGTTCCCAGCAGGGGAACCTCTGCTTCCCGGGCCGGGCAGTGGGTCCCCCACCTTAACCGAGGTGAGCCCAGCCCCACCCCGCCCGGCGGCTTGTGGCTTGTCGCCACTGATGTGGCACTGACTCTTTAGGGACCGGGAGGGAGCCCGCGCTCTGCGCCTTCGGGGGAGGGGAGCTGCCCGGCGTCGGCCCCAGACAAAGGCTGCCGGGCTAACGCCGCGTGCCACTTTCTGCCCACCTCTCCCCGTTACTCTGCTTGGGTCCCCGGCCACTTTCCCCGCACCTGCAGCTAGCTGCGCTTCCGAGGCCGGCCCGGGCCGCTCCCACCCCTCCGAGGCGCGGCGGGGCCAGGAACGGGCCCTAGAATCGGGGAGCGTGGAGACGGCCCTGGGAGGTCACAAAGTCCAGGCCCGTGGTTTTACTACTAAGGAGCCCAGCGCTCGGAGCGGAGGGCCACCCGCCCCCCACCGTCGGAGTGTTAGTGGCTAATCTCAGGTCCTCGCTGGCCGGCCCCCAATTCCAGACAGAGTGATCCACCTGGGCAGGGAAAGGTAACAGGAGAGAGACCTAACCCAGTCGTCCCCTCCCTTCCCTCTCCCCACAAAATGAATCAAATCCTTGCACTGAATGACTTGTTACAAGCCTTGTTAGCCAGCGCGCGGATAAAGCAGCGCGGCTCACAGGCAGCTAGATTGCAGTTTATTTATACGCGCAAGCGGGTGACAGCGGCAGGAGGTGATGGACGGGTCTCACAATTCCCCAGATGTCTCCTCCTGAGCTGCGGGACCAGAGTTTGGATGGGGTCATGTAGGAGAGCTTCCCGAGTGGTTTGGGCTTAGGAAGGGCTCTGAGGGAAGAAAAGCGACATCCTTAGTGAAAGAAAAATTAATGCTTAAACATCACTTATTTACACCAGACCAAAGAAGACTTTCCTTTGTTGTTTTTGTTCAGCCCTGTCTGACTCTTGGGATCCCATTTAGAGCTTTCTCGGCAGAAATACCATAGCGGTTACCATTTCCTTTTCCAGCTCTTTTTACAGATGAGGAAACTGAGGCAAACAGGGCCCAGGATCACACAGCTAGGGAGGATCTGAGATTGGATTTGAACTCAGGTCTCCCTGGCTCCAGGCCAGTATCTTCTTTATCATTTAGTTAATTAGCATTTGCTTAACTCCTACTGTGGGTCATATTAGATAGGACTAAGAGAGTTACTCAGTCCAGTATCATCTTTAGCATTTAATTAGTATTTCTTGAGCTCCTACTAAGAGAGTTGCTGGAACTATTCAAAACCCTCTGATTTTTCTTTTGGAAACTTGAAGTGAATGGGCAAAGGGAAGTTACTAGGAGAGAGACATTTTACACATTTTTATAGTGACAGTAAAGCTAGGACAAAATGGAGTCAGGTTCTCCTAAAAATTCACTTTTCACACCCAACATCACATTTCCTCAGGGCAACTAAATGGTGCCATAGTTATAGAGCTCCGGACCCAGCAGGAAGGCTCATCCTGGTCCAATCCCAGACACTTCCTAGCTGTGTGACCCTGAGTAAGTCACTTCATCCTGTTTTCCTCAGTTTCTTCGCCTGTAAAATGAGCCAGAGAAGGAAATGGCAAAGCACTCCAATATCTTCACCGAGAAAATCCCAAATGGGATCTTGGAGAGTTAGACATGACTGACCACATCATCGTGCTTTGTGGATGCCAGATGCTGTATTGAATTGTGAATTGCCCAGCCCTGTAATAGCCATTGTGGGAAATTCAAAGGTATATAAGGCATGACCTCTGCTTTCAAAGTGCTTAGATATTATTGAAAGTGCCCATAACTTCCATTCCCATAGTGCTTTATCCCTAATAGTTCTGTAAAGTAAGTGGTAAAAGTATTATTATCCTCATTTTGCAGAGAAGAAAACTAAGGTTTAAAGACAGGGGAAATAACCTACTGCATTCACGAGTCTAAGTCAGAACTAGGTCTTGACTTCCTCCAATTCTTTTTCTTTTATAGTGAGCTGTTGACAAGTTATATAATAAAACAAACAAAAGAGGGTGCAGAGCTGTCCCAGATCTATTTGTTTGAGCAGCCCAGCTCAAGAGCAAGGCAAATGATGGGTCTGAGGTTGGGAGGAATATGACCCTGGGGGGCCATATATACCTTCAAGGAAATGAACTTGGCTTGAATGTGCTTTTTTCTTCATTTGCCAGGTGCACTGGAATCATGGGAAAGAAAGGGCAGAGGGCAGATGTGGGGGTACAGCCTTCCTCGCCCTCTCCTTTGATACAAGAAACAGCTGGTGCCTAAAAGCTGGGCTCCTTCTTCCTGGGACGGGACTCCTGCCCTGGCCTTGCTACTGAGGCCCCATTTGGCCTCCCACTTGAAGGGTACCCTGGTACCAGCTGCTGGAGGGCCACTGGGCCCTCTGTGCAGCCTGGGCACAGGGTGGGCAACCTCTCCTCCAGCCCCCAAGTCACCGGGCATGGCGACCCCTGGTCGGAAGCGAAAAGCCAACTTTTCTAATGACGAGACAGAGACGCTGGTGTGGAATGTAGTTCGGCACTTTGGGGCCTTGTATGGGGCTGAGGCCCTGCGCACCCATTCTGCCCACCGCAACCAGCTGTGGGGCCAGATCCAGAGCCGGGTGAACTTCCTGGGTTATACCGAGCGCTCTGTGGAAGACCTGAAGCACAAGTGGCGGGACCTCCGGCTGGATGTCAAGCGGAAGCTCACCTCCAAGAAGGGCCCCCCCGGCAGCTGTGGCCCCCAGAAGGCCCGCCTCACACCCTTGGAGAAGATGGTAGCCTCCACCTTTACTCAGGCCAGCCCTGAGGCAGAACCTGAGGCCTTCTTTGACCCTGGTGAGACCCAGGGCATTTTGGGAGGCTTTGGCTTGGGAGGGGACAAGAAGGACCCATTGAGGGATAGCATCGGGGTTCGAGGCTAGATTTGGAGACAAAGCACCAGCTCTGCTACTGAGCATCTCTGCTACCCTGGGAAAGTGTTTGACCTTGTGGGGTCTTAGTTCCCTCTTCTCTAAAGTGCTGAGGAAGGATCAGCTGATTTCCAATCAGCATTAAATCCCATGACCTCCTTCATGGAAGAAGGTTTCAGGGATTGAGCCAGAAGCTCCGATTCGTCCCCTGCTCCCAACACTAGGACTTAGAAAAGAGGAACAGGGGAGACTGACTCAAAGTAGAACTGAAGGAGAACTTAGAAATCACCTTATATGACCCCCTCCCTTCAAAATGAGTCAACCCAGAAAGGAAGGGCAGATCACTCGTCAGTAAGAACAGAGACTTGGTGCCCTCCTGACTGCTGCCCCCGTGCCCTCTCCCAGGGCTGGAAGGGCCAGATAAATCCTTGTACCAGAAGCCTCCAGGCTCGGACAGAGGAGGGTTTCCTCCCCTCCACTGGGCAGCGGGCCCACAAAGGGAGGAGGCTTTGGGGCAGGTACTTCTGAAGGAGTCATCCTCCTCATGATTTGCTGGGACAGGTCCAAGGGAGATCCCACTAGGAGGTGCAAACCAGGGGCCAAGGGCTGGAAGAGGATGCTCGTCTTGTAGAGCTTGCATCTCTAGAGCACTTGAGGATTTGCAGAGCTGCTTTCCCAACAGTACTGTGAAGGTTTAATTATCCCCAGGGAGGAAACTGTCCCCAAATCTGCCTGTTGCCATTCAGCTAGAGTCAGAGCTGGGATTCAGAGCCAGGGTTCCTGACTCTCCCCTTCACATTTCACTGTGTCTCCGGGCCTGGCCAGGGCAGGTGGAAGGATGGATCTCTATCTTCCCTCAGGGAGCTCCCGTGGGATAGATGCCAGGCCCAAGCCCCTCTGGGTCCTGCTCCCTCTATGGTCCCTCTGTCCCACAAACTGCTTCTTCCCTAGAGTCTTTGAGCAATCAGGGCTGCCCTGCCACTGGGGCTTCTCTCACCCCAGCCTCTGCACCAGCAAGGGAGTGCTCCTGCCCGCCCTCTCTGGGGGCAGCCTTGCAGACTAGAAAGAACTCTGTCCTTTGAGTCAAAAGCCTGAGTTCGAATCCTGACCCTGCCACTTAGTACCGGGTAGTGTGACCTTAGGTAAGTCTCAGTTTCCACATCCGTACAACGATATACTTAGATCTCTAGATCTCTTTGCTCTAAAATCCTGTGATTCCTAGAGGGTTAGTGCCGTCTCTGCTGGTGTTTCAGAGCCTAAACTTTGTGCCCAACTTGGGGGAAAGCCTAAGGTTATGCAGAGAAAAGTATCCTAGCCTAGGATTGTGCAGTCCTGAGTTCCAGTTCTGGGAGCTGCTGCTGACTCGGGGCCGTGGTTGCGTCTGCTGTACCATGAGCTCTAAGGTACTCTGGAGGGCTACATTCTCCACAAGTTTCTCTATAGCTCTCCATGCCCTGCTTAGCTGGGGCCGGGCTTTGGCTGGAGATGGAAAGGCCTGTTCTCGCCTTTTCATGGCTGGAAAAGCCGCAGGGGAGACTGCAAAGTGATGATGGCCTTTAGCAGCACACTCCCAGATCACGGCCTCCCCTAAGGCTGTGCAACTACTGAGGAGGCTGAGGAAGGGGGCCAGGGGCTGCCATGCTGGGGTGATCTTCCCCAAGTTTCCAGGGGCCCAAAACTCAGAATGGCATCTGGGGGTCTTCAGGTGCGAGCAGGCTGACCCCATTCTAAGCCAGCCTCTCAAATGAAACGTGTAGAACTCCATTTCAACTGTTTAGCCTGGGAGCTGGGAAGTCTGGTCTCTTTCTTTGTTAATTTAATTTGTATTTCTTTTGAAGTCAGGTTTTTATTAGCTCAGCTGCTCTAATCCTGTGTGACTGGGCAAGTCACTTGCAGGGTTAGATCAATGTCCTATACTTCTCTGTCTTTGCTCTTCATGACTACAGCAAGGTCTTGGCCAAGTCACTTAAAACTCAGTTTCCCTGTGTGTAAAATGAAAGTCTCTTCCAGCTCTGAACCCACTGACTTTCTATGAGCTAAGGCACAGTGGACATAGCATGCTCCATGTTCCGGATCGAGGGTCTGACCCGGCTAGATGAGAGCAGAGAATCAGGGAGAGCTGGCGGTGAGGCTGGGTAGAACGCAGGTGCCCGCCCCAGCTTGCTCTCTTCACTATTGCATAGGCCTTTCCTTCCTTCAGGGCCTCCTTCTGTGAGTGTGTAGGGGCTGGGATGGAGCGGGGCTGGCTGGGAGGAGACCTCAGCAGAATGGCTTCCTTTCCCTGATGGGTATTCTCTGTACATTCTCCCAGAGCCTGGTCTTGAGTCCCCCATGTCTCCAGCCCTCCAAAATGGCGTGATGGTCTCCTGTGATGAGGAGGATGAAGATACCCAGGCTGCACCTGACCACATCAGGGAAGGAGAGGAGGAGGAAGAGGAGAATCACGGCATGTGGCTGCTCCGGCACTGCAGCTCCAGGGCCTCCCTCAGCTCCCTTCCTGAGGAACCAGGGGAAGGCCCTCCGGGCTGGGCTGCCCCTGCTGTGGTCGGCGACCTCAGCCAGGTCCTTAGCCCTTCCCAGCTGCCCCCGCCTTCGCTGGAAGATGAAGACAGAGGGGATGGTGGTGGCAGGGGCAGACCTCGGCGTCTGAACTGGGAAAAGCTGGAGGATACAGCCCCCTGTTCCCCACTGTTCCGGGAGGAGTCTCTTCCTTCCTCCGCCTCGCCGAGTGGGGAGCCCCTCAGGGGGGGTGTGAGCTGTTCCCGGAGCGCTCGGGAGGCCTGGAGGACTAACCTGCACCGGCTCTTAGACCTGGAAGAGCAGTGGGACCAGCTGTACCACCAGGAGCTGGGGGTTTGGCAGGAAGAGCGGGCCCAGCAGCGGGAGGAGCGGGCCCGAGACCGGGAGCTGCAGTCCCGCCTCCTCAGCGTCCTCACAGACATAAGGGATGAACTCCGCTACTTGCGCCAAGAGAGAGCCTTTGCCCGCAGGAGCCAAGCCATGGCAGCATCTGCCACTGCCAATGTAGCCCAGAGCCTTTCCCCACCCCCAGCCTATCCCACCCCCCTCTCAGGGACCTCCCCACATTCTGGAGTCTCCTTCCTGGGGCTGGCTTCTCAGGCCCTCCCCTTGCGGGCACAGGCCGAGGGGAGTCCAGAGTTCTGAGCCACGGAGGAAGGCCCCCACGTCGAGGCCGAGGAAGACCCAGGGGCTCCACGTCAAAACACAAAAGGCTCTAGCTCACAGCTGGGGGGAAGAACAGCACTGGGGTGGGGGCCACGGACCAAGAGACTTTTTTAAAAGTTTACAAGAAAATAATATTAATAAAAAACAAAAACATGATTCTTGTAGGACTTCTGGTGTATACAGGTAGGTGGTGACAGTGGTGATGGAGGGGGCACGAGGGAGGGGTGAAAGCCTTTGTCCAGATGGCCCTCACAGCGTGCCTGCCGAGGGCTGGTGATCTGCCCCAAAATGGGGAGTAATGTGTGATTTCTTGGCCCCTGATTCTCTCTCTGTGAATGGTCTGCCCTGACACCCACATAAAATAGGGCTGGGCTGGGAGTGGCTGGAAGGGCTACTCTCCTGCTCGGTGCGGTCAGGGGGAAGTAGGAAATGGTCCCAGGTGTGTCCAGACTTTCTCTACAAACCAGGCGGAAGGTGTAGATACAGCTGTGAATGAAAGTTCCCCAAGACATTCATATGAATGTCTTGAATGGATGAAATGTGGACTTGGCAGGAGCTTTGGAGATGGGCTGGTCCAGCTGGGCGTGTCATAGATGTTTGTGGATGAGGAGTTCTCTGGCCAGGCACTCACAGCCTTACAACGAGCAGCCAGCTCTTCCATTTTTGGAAAGCTCTCCTCCCCAGGAAGCTTCCCTCAGATTGACCTGAAATCTGCTGCTTCTGTCGTCATCCTTGGTATTCCTTCTGTCCTTCAAAGCAACTCCACCTTCCAATCCCTCTTCCACGAGACAACCTCTAGAGAAGACATCATTGCTCCCCTTCTCCAGGATTCCACTTCTTCACTCCCAGAGTTCCTAATTCCTGTGGTCCACACCACATTATTACAGCTGTCCTGCATATTTGACTGTCATACTTGGCCACTATAGACCCCCCAACCCTGCCTAGTGATAATAATTCTTGGGATCCTCAAGTAAAAGTGGAGGGAAGGTACCTAGAAAAGAATGGGGCAGCTGAACCCCGAAGGAAGCAATCCTAAAACTAGAACTTCCTTCCTTCCTTCCTTCCTTCCTTCCTTCCTTCCTTCCTTCCTTCCTTCCTTCCTTCCTTCCTTCCTTCCTTCCTTCCTTCCTTCCTTCCTTCCTTCCTTCCTTCCTTCCTTCCTTCCTTCCTTCCTTCCTTCCTTCCCTCTTTTCCTTCCTTCCTTCCTTCCTTCCTTCCTTCCTTCCTTCCCTCTTTTCCTTCCTTCCTTCCTTCCTTCCTTCCTTCCTTCCTTCCTTCCTTCCTTCCTTCCTTCCTTCCTTCCTTCCTTCCTTCCTTCCTTCCTTCCTTCCTTCCTTCCTTCCTTCCTTCCTTCCTTCCTTCCTTCCCTTTCTTTCCCTCTTGATGATGAAATAAGCATTTATGTGATGCCTACTGTGTGCCAGACACTGCACTAAGTACTTAATGCAATTATCTCATTTAATCCTCCCAACAACCTTGTAAGATAGGTCATATTATTATCCCCATTTTGTCACTGAGTTTCAGTGACTTACCCCAGATTTACACATCTAAAAGTGTCTGAGGTTGGATTTGAACTCATATGTTGATGTCAGCCTCCTGGCTCTACTGCTCTACCAGCTGCTTCATGAAAAGAGGCCCGGATTTGGAGTTAGAGAACTGGGCCCAAACCCCTACTTCTGCCCCCATAGCAAGCCAAGCTTTGTGGACCCTGGTTTTTCCTCATATGAAGTTCAGCATTTGAAGGAGATGATCTCTGGGGTCCCATCTGTTAAGGATCGTGTGTGAAGGGCCAGGTCGGTTCTCCAAAAGCCCCCACAGCTGTGAATCATAACAATTCTGAAGGAACTGCAAATCAGCCTTTACTGACTGATACAGATGTTGCTTGTGGATTGGGAATGAAATAAATGAGTCAGAGGGAAGAGGAGAGAAGTGAGAGAATGCACCTGCTTCATTCAGGGTTCTGCTGCCCCATCCTCTTCTAGGTACCTTCCCTCCACTTTTATTGAGGATCTCAAGAAGTATTATCACTAGAGGAGAGAAGTGAGAGAATGCACTTGTGTCATCATCATCATCCTCTCACATGAAGGGATCCATTTTGCTGCTCTGAGTTAGACCTTCAGCAGCCACTGGCAGGTGGCTCCCTTAACAATGGCGCCCGAACACAAGAAACAAAGAAGCAGCAACACTCGAGAGCTGTTCATGAGTAGGATGCTCCCAAGAGAGTTCCTTCAGTAACCCTCAGGGAAGGAAAAGGGAGAAGAGATCTGATAAGACTTTTCCAGTTGGGGTAATTAAATGGGCCAACGCATGAAAGGGCTGAGGAGACTGATGAGAGACTTATGAAAAAGTCCTCTTCTCTATCAAAATTTGCCTCTATGACATCTCACAAGATTGATACCTGCTATAGTATCTCACCCTACAACCATTCAGATATGGAGCTAGTGCTGCTTGCCTTCCTCAGCACTCGGACTCAGATAACAGTTGTTTTACAATGTTGGATGAACTTACTGACCATGCTGTTGAGGGAAAATTAATTGTGTTCCCACAAAACAAAAACAGGGGATTGCTAAGGACCACGCCTAAGTGTGAAGGGGGCAGGTCAGTTCTCCAAAGGCTCCCACAGATGTGAATCATAACATTTGAAGGAATTGCAAATCAGCCTTTACTGACACATGTTCCTTGTGGATTGGGAATGAAATAAATTAGAGGCAGAGGGAAGAGGAGAGAGGTCAGAGAATGCACCTGCTTCTCAGTCTCCTTGTACCATCATCATCCTCTCATATGAGCAGCATATTCTGCTGCTCTGAATTGGATCCCCAGCAGCCACTGGCAGGGTTGCTCCTGTAACATTATCCAGTTCCGAGTCTCTGGGCCCTTTCCCTTTAAAGCCCCTGCTGCTATTGCTGCCATGTAGATTCCTGGAGAAAGGACCCCTTTGTGTTTGACTGTGTCTTTCTTTCCAGCCACTTTAACAAGTGAGTGCTCAGCCTTGTGCTTTGTGATAAAGGACCACAGATTTCTAACTCAGAAACAGAGTGTGGATTATTTTATGTGAAGGTATTGGTGAGCTGGTGGCCTAGGGCATGGCATGAAAAATTTTAGTAGAGCTGGAACACATCTTGGGTGCATCTGGGTCAAAAGTTGTATCCTAGGCACACAGCTAGGTAATGGCTGGCTGAAATTAGACTCTTTGTCTTGTATAGTAGCAATCCTATCATGGCACCCAATTATTATTTGACAAGCAGAGAGACCAGGAGGCAGAGGACCATGTATGCACTCTTACCTGGTGTCCAGTTCCTTGGGGCACGAATGGGAAGCCTTTTAATCCCAATTCCAGCAAATTCAACTGAAGGGAGTGAGAGATTGGATAAAACTTCTGGGTGTGGTTAAGGTGCATTGGAGGCAAAGTTTGAGAACTGGGAGACCAAGCCGTTCCCATGGGAGTAGAGGGGACTGTGAACCCCGTACCAAACTTACTAGGGAGGAGAAAAAGTGATCTGGTTGGCATTCTATATGGACAGCATCAAGAAGGAAGATGGGGCAGAGTGACCTCAAAAGGAGAGGGGATTTACCAGTGATCCTGGGAGACAGGGCATCTGAACGTGGAATTGGGGCTTGAGGAGCATCCCTCCAACTCTGTCCCATCTCCTGTCTCAGGGTGACAGGGAGGGAACAGCCAGCCTTGAAGTTGTATCTTCAAGGGAAGGCAGGTTTCTATGAACAGCAGAAAGTATGAAAGGAAAAGGTCTAGGAAGAAAAGGAATTTTTTTTAAGCAACAAAGGATTTCAGAGAATGGACTGGACTCCAATGCTCTAGGACCCTAAGTGAAACACCTAAATTCTCTGAACCTCAGTTTCCTCATCTGTAAAATGAACTGTGAGCAGCAGCTCACATTTATATAATTGAATCCTTTCCTCATAAATTCCCTGGTGAGCTAAGTAAAGTAAGCAGCACTGTGCTAGTCTCAAAGCTGAGAATGCTTAAGTTTAGAAATGAGATGACCTACCCAGGATGACAGATCCAATGGAATCTGAACCCAAGTGCCTGAATTTCAGGCAACAAGTATTTATTAAGCGCTTACTATGTTTCAGGCATTGTGCTAAGCATTCTGGATACAAAGAGACAAAAAACAATTCCTGCCTTCAAGGAGCTCACTATTTTTTTCTACTCCTCAGCAAAGTAGGAAGCCACTACCAAAGAAAGGGTCTGTCTGCAAGATGGTGGGAAGATACTAAGGAGAGGAAGAAGGAAGACCTGAGAAGGCTGCCCTTGCTCTAGTGCCCAATCTCTCCTAAATCACCCAGAGGCCCTGAGCTTGGCTCCTGGTATTGCTGCATTCTGCTTCATAAGGAAGAGGAGGATGCCAGAAGAAAGGAAGAATGATCTTGGTTGGCAGGGCTGGAGGCCATATCTGTACCTTTCAAGCCTCTCCAATCCCTCTTACTATCCCCAGTTCTCTCAATAAATATATATCCTGTTTATAATGTAATCCACCCTTCTCCCCATATTACAGATGAACTTACTATCCAAGTAGGGAGATGATCAAGAAGACACAACTTAGCACTTAATTGTGCTCCTTTTGGGGTGTGTGTGTTTATTATTTCTAGGAGGGAGAAACATATTCATAGAGAGCTAACTTTAGAGCCAGGAAGACTTGAGTTCAAATCCTGTCACTTATATATTTTAAAATTATTAAAATTTTTATTTTCAAAACATATGCATGGATAATTTTTCAACATTGATTCTTGAATAGCCTTGTGTTCAAAATTTTCCCCTCCTTCCCTAGATGGTAAGTAATCCAATATATGTTATACATGTTAAAACATACATTAGCTCCAATATATGTAAACATATTTGTACAATTATCTTGCTACACAGGAAAGATCGGGTCAAAAAGGAAAGAAAATTAATAAGAAAACAAAATGCAAATGAACAACAACAAAAAGAGTGAAAATTCTATGTTGTGATCCACATTCAGTTCCCACAGTTCTCTCTCTGGGTGCAGATGGCTCTCTTCATCACAAGATCATTAGAAATGATCTGAATCATCTCATTGTTGAGAAGAATTGATCATCATATAATCTTGTTTCAGTGTACAACATTCTCTTGGTTCTGCTCATTTCACTCAGCACCAGTTCATGTAAGCTTCTCCAGGCCTCTCTGAAATTATCCCGCTGGTCGTTTCTTATAGAACAATAATAACCCATAACATTCATATACCATAACTTACTCAATCATCTCATTGTTGGAAAGAGTCACATTCATCAGAATTAATCATCCTATAATCTTGTTGCCATGTACAAAGATCTCCTGGTTCTGCTCACTTCTCTCAGCATCAGTTGATTTAATTCTCCCCAGGTCTCTCTGAAATCATCCTGCTGGTCATTTCTTACAGAACAATAATATTCCATAACATTCTCCAACTGATAGGCATCCACGTTAGTTTCCAGTTTCTGGCCACCACAAAGAGGGCTGCCACAAACATTCTTGCACATGGGGGTCCCTTTCCCTTCTTTAAGATCTCTTTGGGAAATAAGCCCAGTAGTAACACTGCTGGATCAAAGGGTATGCACGTTTCACTCACATATCTTGACTGTGTGAATCAAGTCCCTCAGTCTCCAGAGCTGCAGGCGACTCTCTAAGATGAGGAGCTGCAGATCAGTTGGTCTTCTTCATTGGTTTCTGTGCCAATTTCACTACAGATTTGGACTCCAAAAAGATGGAACAGAATTTTAAAACTGGAGTGGACTGAAAATTATTCATGGAAAAGGTTAGACTTAAGTTGTACCATTAAGAAGGGACATAGAACACCTCAAAATGATCTCTCTGGTCACTAGATGTATAATCAACTCATCTTCATTCTGATCAGATATTTCTTTGATGAGCTGCTTTACATCATTTCTCTTTTGGAGTTCTTAATTTATATGCTACAGGAAGAATTTAATAATGTTTGTTTAATTGACTTAGTAGAACAAGAATTTCAAAGCAAGGAGTCAGAAAGAAGAGGACCAAACATAATCTATTTTTAAAAAGAATTAACACCTTTTCCATTGCTCACACTTTATTTTAACTGGATGGGAAGGTGGGATCCTTTCTCTGCACAGGACTTCCTGGCCAACAGGATACCTCCCTCCCTTCTCCAGACTACTTCAAGGATATTCAAAATATCTCCTCTTCCAATAAACTGGGGATCTCTAAATCAAGAGATAATAAATTTCCAGAAGAATTTAGGGATTTTTTTTATTAAAGTGATATATTTTGATTAGGGAATTGGCAGGAGGAAGCAAGGAAAAGGGGAAATTTTAAAAAATAGACTTAAACTAAACCTCACCTCTGTTTACATTAATCTGGTCTAAGGTCATGTTCTTGTAGACAGTATAATATTGTGCAAATGTGATAATCTCTTCATTATTAATGCCAATTATTCTGAATGGTATGGGTAACAATCATATTAATTTACTGTAGGGATAGAGATCCCCTAGAGATGTTCAGAATACTACAGTATTTTGCATATGGCAGGTACTTTATAATTAGTCAAATTAAATTAGTAACAATCAATTTATCTGAGCCTCTAGCATCACGATGATAACCCCTATTGTCCAGTAGATGGTGCCAATGAGTCATCTTCTAGAGACTCTCCCAATGAAATGAAAAAAAAAATTTGGTTCACTGAGTTGATTCAAAGAAGATTTGTTTTAATGAATGCTTACTATGTTCCTTAGGACAAGTGGCGACACAAAAATTAAAATTTTGTCCCTTCAAGGAAGTTCCACTCTAGGTATTGTATAAAAAGAATCAGCCCATAACTTAGAATACTACTGAAAGGCATTGAAGGAAGGGAAGAATTTTTAAATTTTTATTTATTGTTTTGATTTATTACTTTTTTTTGTTTTTATTTTTAATTATTTTGTTTTTATTATTATCTAGAAAAATATCAACAAACATTTCCATTTACAAAAAGAATTATCAAAATTATTAAAATTATCAAATTATGACTTAATATTATTGCTATTATTTTCTTTAAGTATATGTTAAGCATATATCATATATTAAATTTAACATAACATAGTATGCTTGTCTCTGTCCCTCACTAAATTTACTTTTCTCTTCTGTGTGCTCATTGAGGCTTTTTTCTTTTCTTTTCCCTCCCTCCCTCCTTCCTTCCTTCCTTCCTTCCTTCCTTCCTTCCTTCCTTCCTTCCTTCCTTCCTTCCTTCCTTCCTTCCTTCCTTCCTCCCTCTCTCCATCCCTCCCTCCTTTCCTTCCTTCCTTCCTCTCTCCCTCCCTCCTCCTTCCTTCCTTCCTTCCTTCCTTCCTTCCTTCCTTCCTTCCTTCCTTCCTTCCTTCCTTCCTTCCTTCCTTCCTTCCTTCCTTCCTTCCTTCCTTCCTTCCTTCCTTCCTTCCTTCCTTCCTTCCTTCCTTCCTTCCTTCCTTCCTTCCTTCCTTCCCTCTTTCCTCCCTCCCTCCCTCCTTAATTCCTTTCTTTCCCTCTTGATGACATGCATAGTTTCCCTTAACTCCTACCACTCCCAGCACAGTGCCTGGCATGGGGGGGGGGCAGTCATTATTTTGGATATTAGTTTGGATTTAATATTTATAGTTTGACTACTTAATTATATGTTCTATTGATCTTCAAGAATTTGATTTGTAGATGTCTAATTTTTAGAGATTATAAAGTCCCTCAAGATCTGAAAACGAGCATCTTTCCTTTGTACGAATTCCCCCAAATGCCTAGCACTTAGCAAGCAGTTAATGAGCAGCCTTTTCCCCTACTTCCCTCCATGAGTCTGTGTGATGAGACAGAGTAGCTAATAAATCTTATACGGAGGTTGGAGGCAGATCATAATTTTTAGAGATTATAAAGTCCCTCAAGATCTGAAAACGAGCATCTTTCCTTGGTACGAATTCCCCCAAATGCCTAACACTTAGCAAGCAGTTAATGAGCAGCCTTTTCCCCTACTTCCCTCCATGAGTCTGTGTGATGAGACAGAGTAGCTAATAAATCTTATACGGAGGTTGGAGGCAGATCATGGCCGGCCTTGAACACCATACAGAAGAATTTGGATTTGATTTCAGATCCACACTCATTTTTAGGCTATGAAAGTGTTGGGAAAAGGGCAACTTAAGAGTATTCACTAACACTAACTCTTAACAGGAGCCACTTGATCCTCAGCTGTGGATTTAGACCAGACTCTGGGACTAACTCAACATTTATTCAGGGGAGACCCAAAGATCTATTGCCCAATTGCCCAATCAATCCATCCAAGACACTGTCCTAAGCTCCAAGGATACAACTACGATAAATAAAATGGTTTTCTTAATAGCAAGGAGTTTAGGCAACTGGGCATTCTTAAACTTTCTGTTCTTGCTTTGACGCTGATATTCTAGGTTCATGTCCTGAGTTCTTGTCTTGTTCTTCATGTCCAAGTATTCACCTGTCCTTACAGTTGTAGCAGCTGGAGTCCTGTCTCTTCCCCCCCCCCAAAAGCCCAACTTGTTAGCCTGGGAGATGGGCTCTATCTCGCTCTGATCAGTCTTGCCCTTAGTCCCCATGTTTGGATTCTTGTTCTCAGCTGCCAGATACCTCTGACCTCAGTAAGCCGCTTCGAGGAGGCTTAAATTCCACAAACTTAATGACACCCTACGTTTGCTACCGTGTTCCACACTGTTCGACTTCAGCAAATTTCTTACCTTTGATCCCTTGGGACCTTTCTAGGCTGCCTGCCATAATCTGGCACATCGTTCTAGTCTCTGGATCCGATTCACCCCCTACCTGGCTTGACCAGCTGCCAAAAGGAGCCCTGATGAGCTTAACAAATATTCACTAAATTGAATTCAGTTAAGGGAAAATGGTATTGATTTTAGGGAGGAGTTAAGAAAGGTCTCAAAAAGGCTTGACTTGGGCTTTGAAGGGGATTGATGTGGGTAGCATGAAGAAAGAGACAAAGTATGTCACAGTGGGAGAGTAGTAAAGCAGAGGGACTTCAATGGAATAGAGCCTGCAAGGTGAGACAGAGTAGGTAATAAATTGTATGGGGAGGTTGGAGACAGATCATGGCCAGCCTTGAACACCATAAAGAAGAATTTGGATTTGATTTCAGATCCATCCTTGTTATTAGGCTATGAAAGTGTTGGGGAAGAGACAACATAAGAGCACTCACTAACACTGAGGCAATGTCTGGTCAGTGTGGATGTGTGCCCGCTTTCAATGGTGAGATTTGAAATAGTAGTTCTCAGTCTTTTGGAAATTGTTACATCATTTCCTTCCTCAGTGTTGAATGTAGCTTTTTAAAAAAATTTAAATCAATGAAAATGACCATTAAGATTCTTTGAAAATCATGATTCTCCTTGAGAGAAATTAAGACACTTTGGGGGTTAACTCAGGAATAAAGTGTCCATGCATTTTCTAAAGTCTCCCTTCCCTAATGCAGAAAGCAATGGGGATTGAGGGGAAATGTCAATTTGTCAATTCAGGCAAATGGAGGGATTCTGTTGAACATCAAGAAATTATGGCCATCGTGTTATAGCCCCCAAAAGGGGAGACCCACAGAAAATATTAACAAGATTATAGACTTATGAGGCTAAAGAGATCATAGAACCATATAGTCTAGGGTTTCTTTTTCTACTTGCTACTCCTTTTCACCCAAGAAATTTTTACTTGAGCCTAGGTATTTAGGATTATAAAACAGGTATACAAATCAAGCATTTAGTGATAATAAATCATGAAGAAATTGATTTTAAAACAATTCTTTGGTATGCTTATAATTTCACTAATTATTAAAGATGAAAGCAAATTTGCATACTGATGAGATGCATGTGATTGATTATTTTTACACACTTAAATATTAGCAGAATTTTTGATACTACCAGAAGTAGAACATTCAAAAATATTTTACTATTGCCAAATTTTTTGTGACTCCTCCACATTCAGTTATAGGATCTCATATGGGATTTTGACCCACAATTTAAGAAGCTTTGATCTAGTCCACTCTCCTTCTAAGCTAGTTGAGTTGAGGAATTGTTGCGATATTCCTTGTTTTCTTTTTTTATTGTTATAATTGGTCTTTTTTTAAGGTTATACATGTACATTCATTTTTTTACATATTTCTATATGAGTCATATGGGGAGAGAAAAATGAGAACAAAAGGGAAAAACTACAACAAAGAAAAAAAAGAAGAAAACATAAAAATAGGTGTGTTGATCCATATTCAGTCGCCATAGGTCTCTCTCTGGATGTGGATGGCATCAGCAAATGTTATAAATCAGGGCTTGAATGGGGCTGTTTTGTTGACTGTCTAGACTTTAGAAGGTGATGGAGAAAATGTTAATAATGCAGATTAAACCAAAAGCATGTCATTCTCAGAGAACCAATTATTAAACATTTACACTGCTGTTTGAATGCTATGTATTTTGTGTTATCTTTTTATAAAGCCCTGATTTATAATATTTGCTGATTTTCAGTGCTCACAATGAAAATTTAAAAATCAGTTCTTAGGAGATGGTTTGGCTGGCTCTGGCATACTCCCCAAAAGGAAAATAATTATATTGAAATAATTATTAAGATTTTTTTTAAAGAAACAAGCTCGAGGCAGCTAGATGCTTCAGTGGATAGAGCACTGGCCCTGAAATCAGGAGGACCTGAGTTCAAATTCTAACCCAGATACTTATTAGCTAGAAAAGTCACTAAATCCCAAGTGCCTCCAAAAAAAAATTATGGGAAGGGGTCCATGAGCTATCAAAGAGGTAACTTACACAAACTAGACTAAAAACTTCCATTGGTCTTTTAATTGTACCATATACTTTTAATTATTTCATCAATAACTTGAAGAATTGATCAACTTCACAAAGAGTGAAATAACCTTAGTACTTACTGCCAAATTGCTCCATCAATTTAAATGTCTGTGTTTTTCCTCTTCTAAATCAAATAAACCTGTGACATTTCCAAATCTATTGGCTTTCAAATCACTTTGACAATGAAAAATACCTGAAATTATCCTTTGTCAAAAAGTCAGTTAATGGGTTTAAGTTCTTTTGCTGTGACTTATTCTTTGTTGCTGCTTTTTATTACACAGCACAAGGTTGGGTCCACTTTTATTCCTAGTTTGAGAATTTATAATAATCCTTTACAAGTGACAAAGATCATGGATAACCCCAGGCCATTGGCTTTCATTTAGTTCACCTGGAAATAAGATAAATAGCATTCAAGGTCCATTGCCTCACTTTTGGAGAATTCACATTAATTACACTGATTTATCCTACATTCATGAGGATCAATGTAATAAGATACAAAAGTGGCAAGGGAATGGATGTAAAACAACCTCGTTTCCATTTATTTCCCTTTCAATAAGAATCCTGATTACTTGGGCTCCAGGCAACTGGCTCTTCCATCAATTAAATTTATATTTGTGTATATACACATATACACACGTATATGTATGTTTATACATGTGTAGTATGTGTAGATATATATGTGTACATGTATTTTTATGTGTATTTATGTATATATGTGTATATATATAAAACACACAAACCACATTTATTCAATTTAGTAGGCTTATTCAAGACTGTTAAATTCATTATTTTGTGTTCAGTGTCTGTAAGCTTGAATAATGTCTCTGAAGAATGATTTGACTTTAGCACAATAAGACCAAAGGCCTAACTTGGAATTCATAATGATGTTCATCACCTGTGTTGTGCAGCAGTGAATGCTCTGGCCATCAAAATCAATGTTTTTGGTGAGGAAAAAACTGTAATTAATATTTTTACTTGAAATCCTGGAACTAGCTTAAGTAGAGTATTGAGCTGAGATTCTCTGTCAGCTACTTGCTGGATCTTTGTCAGTGATTTTTATGGCTAAAACTTTCAACCTGAGCCAAGAAGTAATACAGAGCAACCACCTCATTTCTTTAAAGTGGCAAACTCTGCAAATGTGTGTGTGTATGGGGGGGATTTCATAACCACTTCCCAAAGTGTGTGATAAAGAAAAATGTCTATCAATAAGGAATAAAAATGGAAACTGCCCGGAGAGGGAAAACCCCCTCACAAACTCCAGTCCAACCCAGTTCCAGCCAGGGAGCCAGGATCTATGGTGACAGGCTTTGATTATGGCAGTGGCAGGGCTGGCTGAAACCTCTGGGCACGTACTGCTTCAAAACCCCAGTGTCTGGGGGCTGAGGGCACAGCCTTTGCCAAGGGTGCCCCCAAGGAGCCAGGGAGAAGTTGTTCTTATTGCAGAACCTCTGGGCTGAGAGACAGAGCATGCAAGCTTGGTCCAGCAAAGCTGGCCAGCAAAAGAAGGCTCTTCTTACCTTGCTACAGATTAAAGGGACACGTGTGAGAACACCAGAAGAGGCAGAGAACACTGAAAATTCAAACCCCAAAGGGTAGTACCATAAGGCCTATAAAGAAGCTAATTGTGGAAATTGCCAGAGGATAGAGGAGTGTCCTGGAATCTTGGTGAGTTTACAGTTTCCATGAAATAAAGGTTATATTTTGATATACAATGTTACCCAATGTTAGACTGAAGGAGAATCAGGGTTGTCTCACCCATTTCTGGGGAGAACAAGAGTTAGATTTTGAAACTTTTGAGAACAAACAGCAAGATATGATTTGTTGGGCAGGCGCCCAAGGTCAAACCTGGCTCAGGGAAACCTAGATTTAAAGCCTTGTATTGCTATATAAATAAGCTCATATTGGGTGTCTAGTGGTTTCTCCACAAAGATGACAAATTACAGAAAAACTGTATCTTTGATAGCTTCCATTTACTCAGGGTTAGCACCCATTCAGTGGCCCTTGGTTTACCTGTCTGCCCTTACCATTAAGAATTATTCAGGTTTATAAATAAACCTTTGATTTCAATTAATTAGATCCCTCTCCTGATTTATCTTTGCCACAGTGAAAATTTCTATGTCTGGTAGAATTTATTTCTCAGAAGTTATCATTTCTAGCTACAGTTCTCACCTCCGCAGTGGTCTATGGATACATTCCTTCTCTCAGAATCTTATTGATTCCTGAAGTGTAGTAGTCTGTTTCAAGAAAAAAAAAGTCAGAGAGAGGAATGTATAATTTTGTCTAATAGTGCTATCAATGGAAATAGGCTGAAAAATCTGTTAAGGGATAGTGAAATATCTCTTCTTACTGAAATAAAAAAAACCCAAACAATATGAAAATTCACATGAACATGAGTGCTAATTGGTTTTCCTTCTCATTTTTATCACCTTTTAATAGGAATAGATTTTGTACATAGAGAAATTTAACAGGTTGGGATCTTCTTACAGATAATAAGCTTTAGGGACCAGCCTGAGTTGAATTGGGGTGTCCAAAAAGGCAGATTGGAGATAGAAAGGGTAGAAATGTAGAAAAAAGTCTTATGCAGTTAATTTAATCAATTTTCTAGATATGCTGTCAAAACAGGATATGGGACATAGGATTTAATATGTGATACATACCGTACATGAACACACTTTCTAGCTTCCTATGCAGTCTAGAAGATAAACAAATTCAATTCAATAAACATTTATCAATCATGTCCACAGCCCTGTGCTGAGATACAAAGTTTGGAGAAGATATAGACCCTGTCCTTATAGTTGAGGAAGATAATTAGCCAAGCATACATGTAACAATAATACAAAATATTAATGGTGAGTACATTAAAGAGTTAAAAAACAAGTTGCCATGGGTCAGAAGAAGATCCCAAATGCTATATTAGCACAGTAAAAGTCTCTGGGACAATTTACTGCAGCCAGACTACATAAAGCAAAGGCATAAATGGCAAAGTTCAAGACTTATTATGAAGCCAAATCTACAGATACAGCTCAAAACAATGAGAAAAGTGAGGAGAGGATTTGTGGACAGCAAGGTTATGAGTTAAGTATAGGAGTAATACGAGAAAGAGGAGAATATAACTTAGGGGTATGATCAGCCAAGTAAACTACATTCAGAAGTTTAGCTTATTTATAGTGGATATTGATTTTAGTTAGGAAGGTTGAGAAAGCATCAATAATTCCACTGAAACCTGCTAACTTTTTAGTTAAAACATTTTCTATCATGCAGGTAGTAGAGGGTATCGGCTAGCATTCAAGCTAGAACCAAAGTGAACCATGATCAGGAGAGGGATAATCCACAAAGGAAGGCCAGAGTGTGCTGAAAGAAATGCCCATTTTCCATTTCTTTGTAGGTTTATCTATTTGGCTAGAACTCAAGAAGCCCCTTTCTTCTACCTGGTATTTTGGTTATATTTCATGCTTTTTTCCCTGGGGATATGGCTGAAATAAATAAGTAAATGTATGTTTCTATTCAATTAGGCACATTAAAATATAGTTCTGTGTGACGATAGTGAAGGAAAAAATATGAGGAAAAACTATACAACTAATTAACATTAACCTTGACATGCAGCTTGGACAGGCAGCTCATCTGAGTGTATTTATCTTTGGAAAATGCTACAGATGAATGAGTTGCCTAGAATTCAGTGGGAGGAAGAAAGCTAAAAGCCTTTTTTTTCTTTATCATCAGAACATCAACATGGTGATGTCATATAGCTTTGAGTCTTGGAACATTATGTTCTCTTTCTCCCTGGGATCAGAACTAAGAATCACCAAAATACTTGTCAAAGAGTAATGATCACATTTTATTAAAAGCAGACATTCCATATTCAACAATATAGAGAAAAAAATAGTTCCTGTGTGCTGGCTCCCATAAAGAAACAAGGCCATTTTATCTATCTATCTATCTATCTATCTATCTATCTATCTATCTATCTATCTATCTATCTATCTATCTATAAAGATTTTACAGGAAAAAACAAGGGGATAGGGATGCTTTTGGAGTTTTGAAACTTAACATTCCTAATATTCAAGAATTTCTGTTATAAAATCTTCTTTTAGTCAATTTCAAATTAAAAATTACCAAATTTCTTATAAATGGGTGAAAACTGATCTTTTCTAAATGAAATCAAAGATGTATAATTACTGTTTCTCTAACCACTTCTCTGTAAACATTTTTCCATCATTCATCTAAGATTTTTCCTTCTTGGACATTATGTCTAGTACATAAATCCTGGAACAATAAGCATTATATGCAATCAACACATGCTTTGTTCACTTATTTTTTCTGTTTTTTTTTTCCTCTCTCCCATGGTTTTTCCCTTTTGCTCTGATTTTTCTCTCCCAACATGATTCATAAAACAATATGTATTAAAAATAAATAAATTTACTAGAAAAAAGCATTACATTTTCAAAATAGTAGTGTTTACCACCCCCTTGCTTAACTCTTCTTAAAAGTTTCTGATGTACTGGGAGTCTAGAAACAACATGATTTATTGGAAACAAATGGATGATCTGGGTTCCCATCTGGGCTTTTGACTGTGATATCAATCATTTCACTTATTCTCTATATTTGTTTCCTCATTTTCAAATGGGGATAACACCTGCCTTTTCTGCTTCTTAGAATTGTTAAAAGGGGATCAAGAAATACAGCAGGGGGGGAGCTAGGTGGCGCAGTGGATAGAGCACCAGCTTAAATTCAGGAGGACCGGAGTTCAAATCTGATCTTAGACACTTAACACTTCCTAGCTGTGTGACCCTGGGCAAGTCACTTAACCCCAGCCTCAGGGGGGAAAAAAAAAGAAAGAAATATAGCAGACATGCAAATGCCTTGAAAAAATTAAAATCACTATAAAAATAACACTTCTTCCTAAAGATTCACAAGATTGTACCTTCTGGTAGGAACCAGAAGACAGATATAAAATGGTTACACAGGGATGTCTGATTTCCTTACTGATTTATCTACTAAATGACAAAAAATAACAAGGTTGACAAAAGCTGAAAAAAAAGAAAAGTAGAGAGAGGGATGTGTAGGGATAAAAAGGCAGATAATAAGAGTTGAAAGATAAATTTTCAATAAGCTCTTATTTCACTGAAATTCTGTGAAGAGAAATAAAAAAAAATTCTACCTCTCAATGTAATCCAGATGGACTTTTCTGGCGCACTCATTTAAAAAAAAATCTCTGAACTACTAATAATTTATTTTCCAACTCAAAAATATCTTCCAACAATTATCTACACAAGCATCTTTTACTGAGTAATTATTGCATGGATAAACCTGTGCTAGAAATTTAACTTTTCATTAACAATCACTTATTAGCTTCTCAAATTAAGAACTACAGTGGAATGAGGTTCTCAGTAACTTCTAAATCAAAGAGAAATAAACTTGATATTATGATTTAAGGGCTGAAGATCCAGTTTACAAACAAAAGGGGGTGGTTTTATTCAGGGAAAGGATGAATGTTTCAAATGGTAAAAGGAAAGAATACCTATGTGTTAGTGTTCCCCAATATTTTTAGTGACATAGTCTCAGGCAGGAAAATGGTTTTCAAAGCACCTTAATATATTACCACATTTGATCTTAACTATGCCTTTGTGAAACAGTATAAATATTATTGTTATTATTATTTTTGCTGAGGTAGTTGAGGTTAAGTGACTTGCCCAGACTCACACAGCTGGTAAGTGTTAAGTGTCTGAGATCAAATTTGAACTTAACCTTTGTAAGAGGAAGCAACTGAGATTGAAGCTTGTTCAAGGTCCCATAGTTAATAGAGAAGAAACTCCAATCTAAGTCTTGTACCTTGGTGTATTGTATTCTACTACCCAATTGTTGCCTTATTTTAAAATTCTAACTATCAGCTCCTTTTCTATTTTTCTTTTGCTCAAAGGGCACAGAAAGAGAGCCTATGAATGTTATATAATACTCATACTCTTGTGGATAATTTTGATTCACATTCATCACTGTCATTAAAAATTTCTCTGCAATGGTCAAAAAGAAAATTTCAGCTAGGGTGCTTTTCACGTAATCTAATCATACACAAGCACAGTTAGTTCATTAAATGTAGATAATAAGAAATGATGGCAAAGAAAGGGCCAAAATGAAATCTAATATTGTATCGTGCTTAGTCAGTCATGTGTGTTACTGCAACATGGATAATAACTTAGAAAATAAAAATGTGTCAGTGATGAATTTAGTGATTCCACTCAGATACACTGAGATATGGGTCTAAAAAGTGGTCTAGGCATTCCTAGACTTCTTCAAACTAAGCTGAATTTGAGATGAGTACACTCAGGGCACAAATATAAAGAAAGAAAATACCTACTGGGGGTTTCCTGATTTCAAACCCATTGTGACTTCCCATGCAGGTGACCACCAAGATTTGGAGGCTAGTCTCTTTTCTGTTGCCCCCAATGAATTTCTTAGGAATTGCTCCTTTGAACAGGTGCCTATATTTCTTCATTTTCAGAGGATAGGTTTCAAGGTAGCTGTCTTCAAAGTGACTGGAGCAGCGGCGCTGGATTTTGGATGGGATTTCCCTATTTCAGCCCATATTGTGAATCCTGAGCCCAAAATGGCAGGTTTTGCAATAGGAAGCCATAAAAAGGAACAGTTTGATTCTTAGAGATATTGCTTGTGGCATCTTGACAATTCAAAGCTGAGCAGTATCTTCTCAATACATTTTTTTTTTTCCTGCAAAGCAGAGGAGTTTAATTTTTAAAGCAACTAATGACCAAGGATTCTTGGTCCCATTGAACCATCTGCCAACCTAATTCATTTAAGTATTCAGAACAGTTATGTGCATGCCCTTGAACCCAGCAGACATACAACATGACCAGAAGCAAAATTCTAAATGAGAGCAACAAGCATTTGGTGGGAACATGGGTTTCCACACATGAAATATCTGCAAGTTAGGAAGAAACAGAAAACATTTTTTAAGTTTAAGGCTATTCTTTTCCTCAAGGAGCTCACACTCCGGATGGGGGAATAACATGTAAGTAAACGTTATTCACACGAGAGAAGGTAAGCTTGGAGAAGGATCCCGAAGCTGGGGAGACTGGTAAAATCTTCTGCAGAAGGTGGCACTTAGGCCAAGGAAGCCAGAGAAGAAGAGGCGAGCCTAACGAGCACTATGTGAGCATATGTAAGTCTTCGGGATGCAGGATAGGGTATGGGGCACACTGGACATGGGGCGGGGTCTGGGGAATGTGGTCGGGGGATACCAGTGGGAGAGCACTGGTCATAGGGCCAAGTGGGAGGCACTGAACCCAGGACCAGGTCTTGGAGGCACATTTCACCTACTTCTCAGTTCCCTCATCTGTAAAAACTTGATGATTTATAAGGTTCTTTTCAGTTCTAAATGTATGATCCTAGGAAGAATGCATTACTAAAAACACAGAGTCCCCCTTATTTATATAAGTTAATAATCAAGTAGAAGTTGGCATCTTGAAAGGAAAGCCATGACCTATTATTCTCCAGTTTTTGTATTCACAAAGTAATGGTCATACACTGGTTTCACTGCTTTATTACAAATGTAACCTACTTACGAGGTACACAGTGCCTCCTTCTAAAAGGACATAAAGTGCTTATAATGCTGTTTAATGTGCTGGCCCAAACATTCACACCAAGGAGCATTTACAAAGTATCTTGTGTCAAGCTTGGTGCTAGGCAAAAATGAATCCTGCCCTTGAGGAGTTTTACATTTTAGAGTAGGAAAAGATAAATATGAAACATAAGTAAAGCAAAAATAAAACAATTTGGGGGAGTGGAAGAGACTGCCAGCAACTGGAGAATAACAAAGCCATTTCCCACATAGATAAGCACAGTCCAGCTCCCTCCCTGATTCCTGCTGTGGCTTTCTCTTCCTTTTAAACAATAGCTTTAGTGCTGGGAACTGATAGCTGACGCCTGAGGAATGGTTAACTTAGAAATATTAAAAAATGGATTTTGTATAACTTCATTGAGCCTAGAGTATTAACTCTATGCAGGAAAGAACCGGATCTCATTTATTATAGGTAGAAGGGTAAAAGCTACCTATTTTTGCATCTTCCTGCTATGTCATGATCTTATTGTTGGAACAAATGGAATATAAGTGGGGAGAAAGAATGAAAAAACTGGAGGAGAAATCACTTTTCTCTCATAATTTCTTTGGATGGAAAACCCCCAAAAATTACTCAGGAAAAAAAGCTTTTTTGAATATTTTTCCAGTTAGGTTTTTGCTCAGTGGATCTTTGCACCTATAAGACTCTAGTGTCCTCAGCTTGACCTCTGTATCTTTCTCTGCTTTGTGAGCTCAGGGTTGACCATCACGGAGGAGGAAGGTGAACAGATCTCCTTGAAGAGACCATTACTTATTTTTTGTCTGTGTCCTCAGAGTCTAGCACAATTCCTGTGCATGTAGAACCGAACCGAGTTGGTTGTCACCACCTTTGAGACGGACCATCTAACTTCTTACAACGCTGCTTCTGTTCAGTCTCCAGCTCTAGAACTTGCTTGCTCTGGACTCTGGATGAGGGCTTCTTAAACTTTTCCCATGGTGACCCTTTTGACCTGAGAAATTTTTATATGACCCCAGAAATACAGGTATATAAAACAAGTATATAAATAAAATATTTACTGATAACAAATCATAATCTCGTGATCCCCACATTCAGTTATGTGACCCCTTTCCCCCACTGTTTAGGAAGCTTTGCTCTAGACCATATCCTAGCTATATCACCTTGAAACGAATCACCTCCAATACCTGGAACATCCAGGACTCAGGATCTTTGTTTTCAGCTCATGATCCTTGCAGGGGTGGGGGAAGAAACAAACTTCCATTAATTTCACCCACTTGTCTGCTCAATAATAATATATGATAATATTTAATAATTAGTGATAATTATATATTTTTTCACTCTGAAGCCTGCCCATTGTAAGTAAATTAGTATGGGAACTTCCCATTAGACTTACTCTATCCCACTCAAAATGAAAATGGGGCTCTAATTCATTGGTGAGGGTAAAGTCCTTTCTCCCCTGCAGTCAACCGATAATCTGGGAGACAGGAGTAGGTGGGTGGGAAGTGGAATCCACAGAGCTGCTATGAAGCTCTAAGTGTTGTGTGCTTAGGTTAGAACTCAGGGGCTGATGCTGACCTTTTGTGATTCCAGATGAACTTTATTAATTTTTCTAGCTCAATAAAGTAATTTCTTCGGAGTTTGATTGATACGGCATTAATAAGTACATTAATTTAGGTAGTGTTATTTCATTGTTAGTATTATTTATTTATTGTTATTAGTATTGTCATTGGGCATATCAGCTCAGTTTATTCGCGAGCACTTGCTGGTTTTCCAGTTGGTGAGGTCTGACTTTATTTGTGTGAAAAGTGTTTTGTAATTGTGTTCATATAGCTGACTCCTACTGCTCCACCTTGTCAAAATCTTATTGAACTCTTGTCATATTATTGACATCGATAAAAGATGGATGAGGCCCTGGATAAGGATGAACGGAGCCTAATCTGGCGAGGATGCTCCAGGGACACTGCCTAATTACTGCGGGGCATCCGGACAAATCTTTTTTTTTTTTTTTAAATCAAAACAACCCACCTGCTTCTGTTTCCACTGCTCTCTCCACCTGCTGCTTATGGCTAGGGTCCCTTCATAACAGAACAAGGTTTTGCTGCTTCTACTTTGCCTTTTTTTCTGAAGCCAACGGCTTTTTGGCAGAGGGTTTCAGTGGCGGACGGATGGAGCCTCCGCCCCCTTATTCTCCTCTCCCCCTTTTTCTTTTTTTCCACTTAAGACTCCAAAGGGAAAGTTGTAAAAATAAATAAATAAATAAAATCACGATACCGCTCCTGCCTTCCCGTAAGCAGCGCTCTGGGGCCTCGGGGCACGGGCGTGATCCCTCCACATTTCAGTGGGAAACTAGTGTCCGGCCCTCTGGAATCTGGTCCAGCCGCGCGCCTCCCGGGTCGCGGTCGCGCCTTTGTCCCTGAGCTCGGGCGCTTCTCCCAGAGAGCTGGGATGGGCCGGGCCCCGGGCCCGCTCCGGGCTGGGGAAGAGCTGGTTCCGGTGCCGCCCTGGGCCCTTACTGGCTGGCTGTTACACGGGATAACGGCCCCTCCCTGCCAGGATTGCTGTGAGGGGCAAGCGGTGATGGCGACACAAAGTCTCCGGGGGCCGCGCGCGGGGCTCCAGAAGAGGAAACGCTGATCCAGAGGCAGCCCGGCTCCCTCCTCGGACCGCTCCTGCCCGGGCCTGGGATGGGTCAGTCACCCTCCTGGGCGCGCGTTTAAGTGAGGCGGACTCAATGACCTGTGAGATCGGTCTGTGCACCCTGACCCTGCACCAGGGACGCAGGAAGGGGGTGAAGCCCCCTTCGCACTGAGTCAGACAGCCCGAGCCGCCGGACTTGCTGCATTTTCCTTGACATTTTTCCCCTTTCTTGCTAACTCCCGGCGGAGCCCACCCCCGCCCCCGCCCCGGTTAGGTCCCTGACGCCTCGCGCAGGGGATGCTGGCTCCTCCCATTTCACCTGTTTCCCAGGTCACTCACTCCTTCCCGCGGGCAGAGGCGCGTGGAATCCGAGCCCATTTTGCAGTGGAAGAAAAGGCCCGCGGGTGTTTATTGCCCTCTGACATCCCATCAACTCCAGCCCCAAAAAACAAAAATGGATCCGAGTCCGTATCCTCCGGGTCCTGCACCGTTCTCAGCCCAGGTGGGAAGAGCTCACATTCCCGCCGCGCTTTGGGAGGTTCAGACTGGCCCAGGGGCCCCGAGCAGGCCCGGGCTCCAGCACCTCCCGGTTCCCGCCCGCCTCTTGTCTGCCCACACTCCTCATGGGCCTTAGCCAGTCTATGGCCACATCTGTCCTCACCAGCGAAAGGTGGTTTGGGGGCCGGCCCGGGGGCCTTGGGGAGGCCACAAAGCCGTTCCTCTGCCCGAGGATGCTGGTCCCCGGTTCCTGTCCCCGGGCAGAGCTGCTCCTCCACCTGGGGCGGCCCCAAGCGGCCACGCCGCCTGCGGGGCTCCTCTCCGTGGCCAGAGCGGACAGAGGGTCCAGGCCCGGCGGGTCCTCCTGGAGGCTTCCTCCCGGCGTGCCTTTGCTGGTGCCTGAGAAGCTCCTCTTCAGCGCGAAGCTGTGGCCACACTAATATACACTTTTTTTTTTTTTGCAAAGTTCACCAAACCCCTTAAGTATCAACCCCTGCCAGTCAGGGAAGATTCCATCCCTTCTTTGGGGGCTGATTTTGATGCCTTTTGTTGCAAATAATCAAAAGTCAGGAGCCCAAGAGTTGCTCAACTGAATTCTAGCCCATCAATAAGCATTAAGTACCAGCCTTCAAGAAGCTTACATCCTAACAGGAAACAAAAGGAAGTGGTATTCTAAAGCCAGAAGAGGTTGCCAGGACAAGACTGGCTTGTTCTCCCTGTTAAAAGTCCTAAAGGTGAGCGGTCTCTTCCCTCTTCAGTTGGCACCATTTTTGGCACTTATTCACAGATTTTGCATGGATTATGTTTTATGCCTAAAAGCATCTTGTTTTCATGTGGTCCTTAAGACTTATTATCCACTGTAGTTTTTTATATTCTATAATCTGAATTATTTTTGCAGCAGCAGCCAAAAGGGTTTTCTTAAAGGCCAAGAATGTTTGTCACAAGCCACTTAGCCCCTGCCTCCATCCCCAAGGATCTTCTGTAGTTCTTGATCACCTCCACAGTTAAATATAAAATCCTACTTGGCACTTTCCTGCTTCTGCACTCTTCCTGCACTTTATTCCCGTTACATCCCTATGACTCTTGGTCTTCTGCTGCTTCTCAAACATGACACCTTCTCTCCTTAGGGGCTTTTAATAGGTACCTCCCCTGCTTGGGACTCTTGAAGGAAGCTCTCCCTCCTTCCCTTTCCCTAGGGCTGCCTTCAAAATTGAGATCACATCCTACCTTCTGCAGGACTTTCCAGGTTCTTACCTCCCCACCAACTATCCATTCTCCGGGCTATAATTTATCACCTATGTGCCTAATTGTTTGCTGTTGTCTCCTCCATTAGAGGATGGTATCTTGAGGCAGGGAGCATCTTTAGCTTTTCTTTGTTTCCTTAGTGCTAAGCTCAGAGCATGACACATAGTAAGCACTAAAAGTTTGGAATCAAACTTGTTCTATTCTCTATACACCATCCAATCAATTCATCCCCTTATGGGGCAGCCTGGTTTAATGCAAAGCCTAAAGTTGCTTCCTGGACCTGGTTAATTACCTTGTCATAAACTGCATCAGAGCTAAGATTCAAAAACTCTCAGAACTTTAGTCCATAATAGGTCACTTGCTGTATGATGAATGCATTTAGTAAAGCTTTTTTAGAAACATTTATTAATTGCTTATATGTGCTAGGCTCTGCTAAATGCTAGAGATATAATAAGAATGGGAGAGTCCCTGATTTAGGAGCTCACACTGGAAGAGGACATATACAGCAGTTCCCTTGTAGGGATGGAAGGGTCTCCTGGGAGTCCCTAGGGAAGAGATGAAAATTCAATCTCAAAAAAACAATCTAGTACTGTTTCTCAATCCTGAGATGTCAGAGCACTGTTAACAGAAGCCATCCCCGCTTTCCCCTTCAGAACAAAAGAGGCTCAGATTGTGTTACTTACCTCTGTTCAGGTCCGCACTAGGGACCTTTCCCCTTATGCTTTTCTGATCCCTGGGCCCTTGATCTTCTTGCTTAGCGCATGGTTGTACGATATTAGTAGAAAATGGAGGTCCTGTCCCTGGGAAGGGAGATCATATTCCATGTTTCTGGCAGGTAGTGACCACTCCATTACAGATCTCTCAATGGAGAGCAGGAGATTGGAAAGAAAAAAATCTGAAACCTGGCTCAGCTGAGAAGATAGTAGGGATTATTAAGGGAGCACATCAGTGATAAGGAGCTCCCAGAGAGAATGGAAAAATCAGCCCCCAAACCTAGAGAATCCAGTTCATTAAGTGAAGCTTTGGCCTTGAAAGTTCAGTAAGACTCACCAAGGTCAAGGTTTGCTGCTATTTCTGTCTTTTTGGAGTCCAAATGATTCTGGATACATGGTTCTTCCTCTTGTTCAATTTGGGTCAAAAATTCAGGTTTGGAAAGAGCATAGTCTGTTTGATGTAGGAAGAGAGAGGAGAGGCTCCGTTACATTCTTGTCACAAGGAAGGGCTTCAGCTTCTGCCATGTTGTCAGGGACACCATCCAACATGAAATGCCCAAGGGGCGGGCAGCACCCATGGCTCCTGCAGTTCACCGACTCTGCAGACAGCCTGACCGAGATGTCATCTCCAAAGGCTGGGGCTGCTGCTAAGCGCCACTACCTCCCCTCTCGAGGTGGGGCTCCTACAGTTCTGACTGTCATAGAGCTCGTGCCTCTGGTTCCTCTTCTGTCAAAGGGGATAATAGTGCCTAAGTCATAGGGTTGCTGTGAGGATCAGATGCATTTAAGATATGTAAAGTGCTTTGTAAACCTTACTTATAAATGCTATGATCATTGTGATCCTCACCATTCTAGTGTAAGCCTGGATAAACTGAATTAAACTCAATAGGTCATTTTTTGGACAAGTCTCAGCCTGGAAAGCTCCCACTGGGCAAGAAGGGCCTGCCAGACCAGTGTCCCCTCCCCTGACTCTGCCCTGGAAGCTCAGGGGGGCTTCTAGAAGGAAGGTTTTTTTTTTTTTGAGGGAGAATCACTGAAACTTTATTTTATTTTATTTTTTCAATTTTTTTTTTATTAATTTTTATAATTATAACATTTTTTGACAGTACATATGCATAGGTATTTTTTTTACAACATTATTCCTTATACTCCTAGAAGGAAGGTATTAATGTAGAACTGAGAGATGAGGGGAAGAGGGAGTTCATCCAGATGACTTTTCAGTTTTGAGAGGTCTCTTCTGGCTGTAGGTACTATTTCACTCTCCTGCATCTACCTCTTGCTCTTTCCCCCCACTCCCACTCCCTTTCACTTAGGGAATGCCCAGTTTCAGTTCTTGGCCCTTTTCCCTTTTCTCATTCAGTCCTCCAAGAATCCCATCTCCCTCGATGAAGATTCCCCCCCCCCCATTCATTTTTCCAATGCTGTCCACGGGACAGGGATGGGAAATGATGAGTTGTTGCATTGATTAGGGAGCTCCCTAGACAGAAGTTGTAGAACTGGCTGGACCACACATGACACTCAAGTGGCAAACCACATTAAATACAACTGGGAAATTATAAGCAAAATAAGTAAAAATACAACAAAGACTCCAGGATCAAACCACCAAGCATGTTTCAGAGTCAGAACATAAAGCTCCATCTTCTTGGCTTTGAGGCCCCCTCCCTAGCCATCACCCCACACTGCCTCTTTATTTATATTGTTGCATTTTGGAGATTTGGTAAATTTTTGTGACTTTTTTGTAAATAACTTTATTTTTGACCAGTCAAAATGTAATGGACACCAAGCCCATGTAAAGTCCCTGAGTAAATTGTGTCAGACTTGGAGGCTCTTGGTTTACAAGTTCTCACCAGCTTCCCCATCCTTGCCTCTACCCCCACCAGTAGCAAGTTCTGTCAATCCCTAAACTCTTGACATGATTATCTGATGAAGGGATCGATTCATTCAGTTTGTCCTGAACTTTCGAGATTTGCTTGCAACACAAAATTTTCCATTGTCTCCCTGCCCACCAGGTCTGTGGCCACTCCTGTGTCAGAATTAATAAGAAGTCTTTCTTTTGCTGTGACTTGTGAAGTGACCAACGACTGCCTCTTATTAAACTGTTGGTGACAAAATAGCACGATGCCACAAGATAAACCTGCCTGAAAAGGATATATGAGCTCACAGGTCCAGCTGAATAAGTATAAAACATAAGGTAATCCTGTTAGGGAAGAAACTAGACTTCTATCTGAACCATAATTTACTCAAATTTTAGTGATAACACTGCAAGTCTAAAGCCTAATGTAAGAGACAGTTTATGAAATCAAGCTTTTTTAATTAAGACAAACTTTTTGGAACTTAGTTTGGTTTCCCCAGTGGACCTCCTGTTGAGCTGCCTATGAGGACTAAGAGGATGGAAGAAACCTGCTCCATCTCCCCTGCACAGATTGCAGATTTGAGAGTCCCTGATCTACAGAGGAAAAGAGGGGAAAAGGAGCACCTGGCTCTAAGGTTTTCCTCTCCTACATTTTGAATTCAATGTGATCTAAACTCTACCATGGAAAAGCCTGAGCTGCAAACACTCCAAGAGTCCATATTTCCATATTGCAGGAATGCCTGGCACTGGCACCCACCCCAACCAATGCAGCCTAGGATTCATCTATGAGGCGTGAGACATAAATCCTAAGGAGTATCCAGCTTGAGCTATACCAGTTTAAAACTCTTGAGTCACACTAGTAATTGCTGGGGACAGTTCCAGGTCTTCCTGAAGTTGGCACTCTACATCTAACCCCCAGCACACTGCTTCTCCAATTTTCTAACAAAAGATTAAAAAGGAAACCCATACCCAAGGAGACAAGCAACTCATAGTTGCCTGTCATCACGTGCTTGTAAAGCTCTTTCTGCCACTTGTCCAGGTTCCCCCACTCTTCTCTGAGAAATACACAGCCATGCCATCAAACGTCACAGGCACCTGAAACCAAATACCCCACGTATTATCTATCTCTTCTGCCCCGTCCATGCTTTTCCTACCTCCTTCCATCTAAAATTCTCACCTTCTACATCTTCTGTCCACCAGCTTCTCCCTACTTAAGGAGTTCTTAACCTGGGTTAATGGACCTCTGGATAGAATCAAGAGGTCTGTGAATTTGCTTTATTAATTATTTTGAAACTATTTCAGTTTAACCAGCTCTCTTTGTAATCCTATAGATTTTATTTTATGCATTTAAAAATATCAATTGGAGAAGGGTCTATGATGCCAAAAAGATAAAAACCCCCTCTACACTCACCTCTTCTGCCATGCCATTCCATCCGGATCCAATCACTTCATTCTCTTCAGTTAAGATCGCTAATAACCAAGTTAATTTCCAGTAGCTCTCTTATCATTCTGTATTATGCCCTTGTCAAGGACATACAGCCTTCTCTATCAAAACCTAAGTTCCTCACAAAAGGAACTATACTCCCTAAATTCATTTGTTTAATGAACATTCATTAAGCACTAGTGCTTGTGGTAAGTGCTCTACCTTCTGGCTATCCCTTTTAATCTCATCCACAGCAGCAGTGCTCAATGTGTTTTCCTCCTGCTACCTGGGCTATTCCAACCAGTGATTTTATTAAGGAATAAAATTGTTGCATCTCCTGTCAAGAAACACTCTTTTGAAAATACTTATCTCCATCACTTATTTCTCCTAAAAGCTTGTTATCTATTCTCCAAATCCCTAGTAAGAAAAATGTGAATTTACAAAGCTCTATCATGTTTAACATATATTGGACTCCTTGCCAACTGGGGGAGGACGTGGGGAAAAGGAGGGAAAATTGGAACACAAGGTTTTGCAAGGGCTAATGTTAAAGAATTGTTCATGGATATGTTTTGAAAAACAAAAACTTTTGGCTGTGTGACTCTGGGCAAATCACTTAACCTCAATTGCTTCAGCCAAAAAAAAAAAAAAAAAAAAAAAAAAAAAAAAAAAAAAAAAAAAAAAGCTTTAATAAAAAAAGTAACAGCTTTAAAACAGCTATTACTATCATATATCAAATAACAAATTTCACAGTAAGGAGCATATTTTTTTCCCTCTCTCTCACCTTTCTATCCATGTATTCCAGCTGCAGTCAAGGAAGAAGAAAGAGATTGTCTTTCCACGATGCACTATCCTCCTCCTCCTTCTGGGGAGCCCAGGTGTGGTAATCTTTATTTAGTTAAATTTGCTTCCAAATTACTTTATAAGCACTCATACAAATCATTTATCTCCACACTGGTGTTATATGTTCGTCACATCTAAAAACCCATGATCAACTATGAAGTAATTATAGCCAATAAAAGTTAGCATTCACGTAACATTTGATTTAAAAAACAAACAAAAAAAAGCTCTGAAGGTTCACTTCACACTGACCAAATTAGCAGAGAGATTAATAAGGAGGTGGAAATCACCAACACTAGAGGATCTCTGGGAAGGCGAAGCACCAATACATTATTGGAGGAGTTCTGAATTGGTCCAGCCATTCTGGAAAACAATGTGTAATTACATGAAAGAAGTTACTCAACTCTTTCTATCCTTTAAAAAAATTATTGCTTTATTATTTTTTTGGTTATACATGTACATTCATTTTTAAGAACACATTTCTTCATGAATCATGTTGGGAGAGAAAAATCAGAATAAAAGGGAAAAACCACAAGAGGGAAAAAAAAAAAAAAAACAGAAAAAGAAAAAGTGAACGTAGCTTGTAGCTTGCGTTGCTTTACATTCAGCCTCCATATTTCTCTCTCGATGCAGATGGCGTTTTCCATCCAGAGTTTACTGGGATCTTCCTAGCCTTTGATTCTTGGATCACAAATCTAGGGTTGGAAAGGATCTCAGATTACTTTTTCAAACCCCCTCATTGTACAGATAAAACGAAGACATTGAGAAACGCCACATATATAACAAAATATAGCAGCACTTGTGGGAGCAAAATACTGTAACAAAGTGTGTGATGGGTGCCTGTTGACTGGGGAATAGCTACACATACACAAACAAATGGAATAAAATTGTAAGGAATGGGGGAAGCAGGAAATTTTATATAAAGCCTGCATTTCTCTGATTCTTTGAAGTTTCCAAAGTTCTTTATAAAGAATTTATTTTATCTTCACAATAGCCCTGAGAGGTAGGTGCTAATATCATTCCCATTTGCCAGTGAGGGCAGACTGAAGGGGACCTGAATTCAGGTCTTCCAAGCTCCAGATTCAGGGCTCCATTCCCAGAGTTTCCCTAGCTGCTCACCTAGGACACAGTGAAGAAAGGGGCCCCAGAATAGATGTATACAAAACTCCACGTGTGTGTGTGTGTGTGCGCGCGCGCGCGCGCGCATTTCTGTCTCTCTGGCTAAGGCTCTCTCTGGATGTTTGTCTCTATTTCCTATTTCTCTCTTTCCATCTCTCCTTCCTTCCTCTCTCTGCTTCTCACCGTCCTTCCCTTTCCTTCTTCCCTCCCTCCTCCTCTCCCTCCCCTCCCTCCTCCTCTCCCTTCCCTCCCTCCTCCTCTCCCCCCCCCTCTCCTTGACTCCCTTCATCTCTCCCTGCCCCCCTCCCTCTGGCTGGGGCAGCGGGTGCTGAGGGGGCCCCCCGGACTGCTTACCCGGGGGGCTTCCCCCCGGCGGCCGGGTGGCAGGCGCAGGAGCCAGAAGTTGCGGTTGCGCAGCAGGTTCTCCATGTTCTCCAGCCGCCTCTGGAGCTGCCCGTACTCTTGGACCACGGACTCGAGCGCGGCCCGCTTGCTGTCCAGCCGGCTCCCGAACTCCGCGGCGGACCTCTCGCAGTCGCTCAGCTTCTTCTCCACGGCCCCGGCCCGCCCCTCCAGGGACTTCAGGCGGCTGGCTTGGCTGCAGAGGGTCTTCTCCATGGCCTTCATGGCCGTCGCCAGGGGCCACGGGGAGCGCTTCGAGGCCTGCAAGGGGGCGTCCGCCTTCCGCTCCGGAGCCTGGAGGGGAGAGAGGGGCTGGCAGCGGGCTCCCACAGAACCGCTCGTCCCTCAGCGCTCCCTCAGGCACTTCCCCGGCCCGGAGGCGCAGGCTTATATCTGAGGCGGGCGGGACTTGCCGGGCCACCAGCCTTTACGGAGGGAGAGGCGGGGCCCGGGGGCGGAGATAACGGATGCAGCACGTGCTCCTTCCACGCCCCCCGTCGGGACCGGGAGGCGCTTACCTGAGAGGGACCGGTCTCGGCCATGGTCCGCCCGCTTCCTTCCCCGGCAGCTCCGCCGGTCTCGGTTCGGTTCGGCTCGGCGGCGGCCCCCAGGCAGGGAGGGGGCAAGGGCTGGGGAGCTCGGGCCGCGCTCCGCTATGAAGGAAGCCGAGCGGGTCCGAGTGCGCTTCAGGCTGCCGGCTCGGAGGTGGGGCTGCCTCGGTGCAGCCGCAGTGTTTGTTTCCTGTAACTTCCCGGAAGACAGCCGCTCCTGCTGATTGGTGGAACAAAGATGGCGGGGGCGTTTTCCTCCGAGACCGCCTCGCCCCCGGACCCTGCCCCGCCCCCCACCTCTGGAGAGTGGTCCCCCGCTCCCCAATGCGGGCCTTTCCCCTCCTTCTTGGACCCTGTGGGCAGCGTGTGAGGCGGCCGGGCCGGACCCCGGGGACTTGGCCGGGAAGTTGAGAGCAAACTTTGCCTAAGTCATCCCAGCGCTCGCTGTGTCTCGTGCGTGCTTTCCCTCCACTCTTCCTCATGTTCTACAATTCCGCTTCTGGTACTTTCTGGAAGCCCTCCTCTGCAAGGTGATTACGGATCTCCTAGTGGTAAAATAAAACGCGTCTCACTGCAGTGCTTCCCGACCTCCGCAGTCCTGGACACTGTTCGCGCCTCTTCTTGAGGCTCTTTCCCTTCGAGTTTCCACGACCTTGAGGCGGCCTCCGGGGCCTCCTCCCAACTCTCAGAACCGATGCTTTTTCGGGACCTTCCTCCTCCGCACCCCAGCCACCTCTACTGCCCCTCGGGCGCTTCCTCTCTTCCCTCTGTCTTTAATCTTGCTGATCTCCTCTGCTTCCGCGGAGTCACTTATTTTCTCTCAAACCGGCTTCTGCAGCCCAGATCTCCCCGCTCCTCTCCAGGCTCCCCTCTTCTGCCACCGTTAGTCCTCTGGAGGCATACAGTCGGCGCACCCAAACCGAACCCATCTTTCCTCCCAGCCCCCTCCTCTTCCTAGCTTCCATCACTCAGGCTCCCCAGCTGCGCGCCATCTTTGAAATCCCATTTGTCGCCAGGGATATCCCTCACAGATCTTCCCTTCTCCCGGGTGATATTCCCACTGTCCCGGTAGTCACCTCACACTAGACCATCGCCACAGTTGCCGTTGGGGCTACCACTAGTCTCTCCCCCTCCGGTCCATCTACTCCAGCTGCCAGCGAGTTTCCCAAAGTGAAGGTCTGACCGTGACGTCACTTACAGAATAAACTCCAGTGGCGTCTTTAGGATCAAATATCAAACCTCTGTTTGGGGCCCTCACTTTTCCAGTCTTTTTACACTTTCCATAACTATCCCCCATCCCCAATGTACTTTGCAATCCAGAAACACAGACGTTATTCTATTCCCTGGCCAAGAAATAGGGATTTTCACTGACTCTCTTCATGCTGGGGATGCTCTTTTTCACTTCTGCTTCCTTCAAGTTCCAACTGAAATCCTGCCTTCTAAGGGAGCCTTTTTTAGTCTTGCCTCGTTCTCTCGCCTTCTCTCTGTCGACACTGCCCAATTTATTACGCAGATTGCTTGTGTGCACACAGCGATTGGGTATTATCCCAGGGCAGGGGATGTCTTTAATCTTTCTATTCCTAACGCTTATCAGGGTGCCTGTGGAACCGGTAAGTGCTTAATACATGTTTATTGGTTGATTGTGGATGACTGGGTCCTTCTGGACATTTTGTCTTCCCATGTCCCCCATCAAGGACATGGTCCTGATTATACAACTAGATCTGTCTCCTTTACTAACTCCATTCTCTCCTTTACTTGTTAAAAAGGATTTCAGCCCTTTGCTTTCTTCTCACCAGTTCTCTATTCCCTCCCAAAGGTCAAACACACCCACCTTTAAATCTTGCACTATCGGTTCTCTGCAGATGACTCCAGTCTACCGCTCCAGTCCTGCATCCTATCTGCACTTAGGCTCTCCTATTTCTCAATGTCTGATGGGCTCTCTTCTCCTGCATCCCATCAGCTCAAATTAATCAATTCAAATTTTCCTCCAAATTTCCTCCAAATGTGGTAATTTTGCCACATTTTAAAGTAGTATTAGAGGCAGTAGTTGAATGGAATGGAAGTTAGGAGGACCTACAATAGAATTCTGGTTCTAATACTTACTAAGTAACTATAAGCAAGAGTGCCTTTAGGACAGCTAGTTGGTGTAGTGGATAGAGCACCAGCTCTGAAGTCAGGAGGACCTGAGTTCAAATCTGACCTTAGACACTTAGCCTATTCTAGCTGTGTGACCCTGGGCAAGTCACTTAACCCCAGTTGTCTCAACCAAAAAAAAACAAAACCAAAAACCAAAATACTTACCTTCAGTGTTTAGGTAGAAAGAACATTGGACAAAAAGAATATTTGACTTTCAATTCTGATGACTTTACTAGTCATTTGTCTTTGGACAAGTCAGTCTCACTTTCCTTTCCTTATCTATCATAAGTGGGCTGCCCTACCTATTTTATGGGTTGCGTTAATCAAAACAGATATTGTATGTGAAAGTAGATTATATAATACTATACAAATGTAAAGCATCATTCCTTCAACATTTTGCTAATACCTAAAATTTTACTTTTATCACATAATTCTGTCTCTTGCTCAAAAACATTAATGGCTCTCATTACTCAATAAGCCAAAATTTAAATTCAAATCTACAGTCAGAGTATTCATATCTACAATTTGGCCTTGACCCCAATCTTTTCTCTTCAGCTTTATTTTCTCCTTTTCCTCCTCCTGACATGAATTCTTGTTTGCATGTTATGTAACCTCTTGATTTGTTTCCTTCTACAGCTATAAAACAAGCTATCAACCATTTGACTGTACAAAAGATAATTCTAGAGCTTCCATTATATCTTCAAGGACACCATGAATTACTGTATTCAGTCACAGACTGTATGTACCCTGGTAGATCTTGGGCTGTGCAGATTTATCTTGTGTATATATGTTAAAGGAATTTAAGCCTTTGCTATTGTATTCCAGGCTAACTGCTACCAGGCTCTCAGCTTTGTCCTTTCCTCTTCAGCTATTTTTAGTGCTTTCTTGGAGCTATTCAGAACAGTGAGTTCTTGACTCAAAATATATATTTGTGATGTGGATTTGGAGCTTATTCTCTTTCATTACAGGGAAGAAGCCCATCTAGTTATTATCAGGTATAACCCAAGACCTAGACTATTCTATTTATATAGAGTGATTATTAAGATGGAACTCTTTATTAGCTTCCATCATCTATCCCTCCAACATCTGGACATCTTTAAACAACTTTTGAGATATTGATTAGGGATCTTTAGACAGGTCTGGGACATGGTCTGGCAGGTGGAATCCACCTGACTCCTGGTCGATCCCTCCCTCTGTCCTGGTATATTTCCCCCATAAATAATCCTTTTCAAGATTAAACCTGCTAAAAGGTACTCTTTCCCTCCTCATAGTCTTCCCTTTAATGACATCTTTTTTTCCTTACTATATCTAATTCTGGTTAGTCTGCTAACCTACTCTATGCATTTAGCCTGCCAGTTGATGGGCCTCTCACCCCTCATGGCATATTACTTTACTGAATTCTTCCAAATTCCTTTCCTTTGGCAACTCTATTGCTCGCCCAAATCTATTTAATATTTACCACATCTGGTGCATAATTTATCTCTTCACTTTGTCTATAACTTCTTCTCCTAAATAGATGTCTCTTTTGGCAAAGAGAATGGCCATTGTGAATTTGTCACATTAATATGTCAAACTAGGAATTGTTACCATAATTTCATCACTTTAATCACAAAGGGAGCTAATGAAGCCTAGTCATAAAGTGAAGCTGTAAAGCTAGACGTTCCTCCTTCACTGGTACCCATGTGTTCACATCTTGGGGAATGATATCCAACTTTTTAACCACCCAAAATCTATATCCATTTTGGGGAAGGAGAACTCTATATAATCAATACAAGGGAGTACACTTGATTTGAAAAGACTACCTAAATCCCTGGAGAAAATGGGGTTCACTTGATGATTCGGTTGCTTGAATCCCTAGAAACCTTAAATTTTTTTCTCATCTGGTAAGAGTGTAGGACTAAGCTCTAGGGTTGTAGTGTAAGTCAGGTCCCTGGGAAAGTGAAGCCGTCCAGATGACACTTTAAAAAAAATTATATTTGAACTTGATTTGAGTGCTTTTTTGCATTATTTGTGGCATGAAACCCCATATTTCTAGTCGAGGCTGTTGAGAGCTACAAAAAGGGTGTGGACGGTAGACTTATGCCACTGATGGGAGCTGACAGCAAGGGCACTGCAATCCTCATTAACAGAATTTTGGGCAGTTGGTAACCTTATCTGGCTCACATATCTGCTTAAGGACTAATCTATGTGGACAGAACTTGCTGTTTTCTGGCTGTGCTTGTCTGGATGCTAGGAGACTGTCCACTTTCCAATTCCTTCCTCTCCCTCAGCTTCCTTGCTTCAGGGTGAATGTGCATTAGTTCTTATTTTTTGGAACTTCAGACTTTTGTTTCCTATATGTATTTTATAATGGGTTTTATCTCCAGATGAAGGGAGTTTGACTTTCACTGTATTCTGAATAAGCTATGGAAGGGATGCAAAGTATGGAAGCATATTTTAAAAAGCCTCCTTTTTAGTTTTTCTAGAATTATTAAAAAATATTTTTTCTCCAGCCTAAAACCCCTTCTAGACTTTTCCCTTTAGGAAAGAATAACAAAGGCTAGAGCCTTCCTTTGAAATGGAGTAAGGGTAATAACCAAGTTGATCTCATCTAAGTAAAATATTTCCTTCTTACTCCCTGGGAGTGATTAGTGCTCAGACTGACAGATCACTTTTTACTTTAATTTGAAATCAAAATTTAAGATACTAATGACAGAAACTTTTTTTTTTTTTTTTTTTTTTTTTGGCTGAGGCAATTGGGGTTAAGTGACTTACCCAGGGTCACACAGCTAGAAGTGTTAAGTGTCTGAGGTCACATTTGAACTCAGATCCACCTATCTTCAGGGCTGGTGCTTTAACCATTTCACCACCTAGCTACCCCATTAGTAATGCTTTTCAATCAATCAATCTTATCTATCTATGAATAATCCAGGAAGGAACTCAGTTCTGGAATATTAACTTTAGTATTTAAATAACTTTCATGTTTGCAAACAGCATCTTGGTTTATCCTCACTACAATTTAGAGAAGTAAATGCAATTATTCCCATTTTATAGATGAGAAAACTGAGGTTAGGTGACTTGCTCTACGTTACATAGCTATTGTATCTTGAGGCTTGATTTGAACTCAGGTCTTCCTGACTCCACATCCAAGAATGTTAACCCCAAACTGTATTTTAATATATTATGATTATTTCTTATTCAAGATTCCTATAAATATTACCTGAAATTATCTTGGGGCAGGCATGACCACAACAGTTTGAACATCTCTCTCGCCAATGTAGTAATTATTTGAATATTTATTCAATTGTTTCTAGCATACATGTGCCCAAATCACAGACTACATTAATGTAATTTTTTAGTGGGACACTTTAGTAGTGCTCTTTTTTCTGGAGGAGGCAATTGGGTTAAGGGTCACATAAATAGTGTCAAATGTCTAAGGCCACATTTGAATTCGTGCTCTCGATTCCAGCTGTTCTATCCACTGTCATCTAGCTGTCCTTAACAGGGCTCTTTTGCTCAGATTATTGATACCTGATAGAAAGGCAACATTGGACACAGGGCCACTTCTCTCTGAAAGACTTCTTTGGCCAACTAAATAAAGGTGAGCGACCTTTTAAATCCCATAGGAAGCTTTTCCTGAAGAGGACAATTCTAGCCTGGCTGACTTCCAAGGAGGAATGCAGGTTCCGACCATTTGAGAAAGAACCCAAGTCCTCAGACGGTCTGAGGGATGTCTGCGTATCTCTTCCCATCTGTGTTGGCTATCTTCCCTTGTACAGTGGGTTCTAAGTGAAAAGCCTTCCTTGAGCAGCTTAAAATCACCTCCTGCTCTGGGCCTAAACCAGTTTCAGACAGCAGAGACTGGGCCTAAGCTGGCAAGCAGGGAGGTTGTCTACTCTTTTCTTTGTTGGGGCAAGCCAGTGAGTTCACATAACTCTCCACTGCACTTAGCTGCTGTCACATGGTGGCAGTGACTGGTTAAGTTCTTTTTTAGTACTCTCATCTATGAAATTACTAATAATTCGGTCTCTTTTCCAGGCTGTTGGCATGATCAAGTGCTTGATCAAACACTTGGCAAAGTAGCAAATCAGACTAACTATTAAGACAAGGAATAGAAGGCACAGGTCGGATTTTTGTTTGTTTTTACTATCCAAATGACTAACTGCTGTAGTGACAGACATAATATTGTAAAGATTTTTTTAAATGATAAAAAACATTCTTAAAGTATATTCCAAAGTGGGAAGGGAAATTGCTGAAAGCCACATTCTTCTCTACTGGTTTCCATAATTCACCATCAATGAGTCTCCACTTCTCTAGAGCTGGAGACAAAGGCTAGGTTGACTGGGTTTGTGACAACTCCTCTGGCCCAAGAGGAAAAGCTGTGTCACTACAGAGCAAGGAGAGTCTATGTAGTGAGAGAATGTACAGATCTTCAGGAATAAACATGGTATAATTAACTCCTGATGAATGTCTTTCTGGAAAGAGCTATCAAAGATTTAATTTGGTAATTCAGGACATCATATTCCTCTGACTAAAGTAGGAATGGTCTCTTTTTTATTGCTGTTTGCTTGCATTTTATTTCCTTCATTTTCTTTTCTGGTTTGATCTGATTTTTCTTGTATAGCAAGATAATTATATAAATATGTATGCATATATTGGATTTAACATTTGCCATTTAGGGGAGAGAGGTGGGAGAAGGGGGGAAACAGGAACTCAAGGTTTTGAAAGGGTTAATATTGCAGAAATATATATGCATATGTTTTGAAAAATAAAAAGTTTTAATTTAAAAAAGATCCCCCCCCAAAAATAAAAGTAGGAATGGTAGATGCAGCATACATTGTCATCTCTGCCCAGAGGAAGCACTCAGGAAATATGGGTCATACTGAATGAAAAAGACCAGCTTGCCCATGAGAAGTCTGATCAGCTTCAGTTCCAAGCAGTAGTGTCTTCTGGTCCTGGCCCTGAATATTTCTTATAAAAGGCTGCTGATGGGTCTACTAAGAATTTATACTAACTGCAACAGGGTCCTGACTATAGGGAAACAACCTTTTGTTAATTTCTTATTGACAGTTGTTACTAAGGCTCTAATCCCCTTCCCCATTCCCTTACCCAACCAGGAACAATCAAGGATTTACAGGTTTTATGAACTATTGAAATCATTAGAGGCTTAGTATATTTGGGATCCAGCCAATGGCAGCGTTGCTGTCTGGTGAAACTACACAGTGAACATTGGGTCAGTTGAGTCTTTATTATTCACTATGCACATCAGCCTAGTTTCCAGAGTCACTCCATTTATTATTGCTATTGTTGACAAAATACTAAAGAAACAGACTTGCCAATTGTGCTCATGCCTGCAAAGACTTTCAAAAGGATTAAGAAATAAAATTGGGACCACATTCTGTTGGGCCAACAGAAGAGGTAAACAGCTGCTCACTCCATCCTTTTAAACTTGGGATTAGCAGGGGAAAATCTCCGATCCCATATCCATGGACCCTGTTCTTCATTCAGGCTCGGATTGGTCCTTAGTATCTGAGGGTCAACATCTCAAATCTTTAAACAATATAATAGGAAGAAAGAAGCAGGAAAGAGAAGGGGGTCAGCATTTAGATAATGCCAAAAATATAGAAGTTTGGGAAGTCCTGTGCTAAACACTATAGAACTGTTATCTCACTTGATTTTCACAATGACCCTTTGAGGAAGGAGGTTGTTGTCCTCATTTTTACATCTGAGGAAACTGAAGCAATCAAAGTTAAATGATTTGTCCAGGGATTCACAGTAAGGGTCTGAGGCCAAATTTGAACTCAGATCTTGCTGATTCCAAGTGCAGGACTCTTATCAGTGCTGTACCTGGCTGCCTTTTTGGCACAAACTTCTAGAGCTGAAGCATGACTGACCCTTCTAACAGAACTGGTCTGTCTGCTATGAGAGCAGCTCAGCTGGTCATGGCAGGAGCTAAGATTCTAATTCCATCTCTGTTTCTTACTAGATGTGTGATGCTTGGGCAGCATCCCATCTCAGTTGATGGCTACATGATTTCTAAGGTCCTCACATCCTAGGAGCTATGAGCTCCAGTCTTCCTCTATTAGCCTAAAGAGCTGGCCTGGCTTGACTTTGCCAGGGTCACTCAGGTTGCCATTGGGCTTTCCCCTGGTGTGCACTCTGATGTGGGTAGAGAGCCTCGACTGGTGAATAAAGCCCTTGCCACACTCACTGCAGGAGAATGGCCTCTCCTTATGGTGTAAGCGCTGGTGGTAATTCAGGCCACTCTTCAGGCGGAAGCTCTTACCACACTCAGGGCACTGAAAGGGCTTCTCACCACTGTGGACTCGGAAGTGCTCAGTCAGTTTATACTGGTGAGTGAAGCCTTTGCCACATTCCCCACAAGAGAAGGGCCGATCCAGGCTGTGCACACGTTGATGGATCTTGAGGGTGCCCTTTAGGCGGAAGCTCTTGTCACAGTGGGAGCACTGGAAGGGCTTCTCCCCCGTGTGCATTCTGAGGTGCTGTGTGAGGTGGAATTGCCTTGTGAAGCCTTTGCCACATTCATTGCAAGAGAAAGGCCACTCCCCGCTGTGTGTGTGCTGGTGGGCTTTTAGAACAGCTTTCAGACAGAAGCTCCCATCACACTCCGGGCACCGGAAGGGCCTCTCCCCGCTGTGCACTCTCCTGTGTTCACTGAGCTTAGATTTCTGAGTGAAGGCCTTGCCACACTCAAGGCAGAAGAAGGGCCTTTCCCTGCCATGCAGACGCTGGTGTGCCTTTAGGAAGGCTTTCCTGGGGAAGCTCCTGCTGCATTTGGGGCAATAGAAGAACATCTTGCCTTTGTACAATCTAGTGTGTTCCATGAAGTGGGTGAGGACCTGGACAAATGCCCCCTCTGTTTTGTATGAGCCCTCTTCTGCCTTTGTGTGACTCTTTAAGCAGCAGTCCTTTTCATTGTTCTCCATCTGTAGCAAGTGCCTTGGCTGTCCATGGATGCTCTGGTGTCGCTGGAGAGCAGATTGCTGCCTAAACAGCTTCTTGCCCATCAGGCACTGGCCCTGTTGGTCTCTGGAGTAGCTTTGGTGTTTGCTTAGATGGCCCTTTAGGCAGAAGGCTTTCCTGCATTCAGGACAGGGGCAGATCCTCTGCCTTGTGGGAATTTTCTGGAAGGAAGGGGCTCCCCCAGTTTTATGGTTCAAGTGGACGCTATGAATGTTTGGAGCTAAAGATTGTGAATTTTGCTTACATGGGTTCCTTAAGGAAGAGCCTCGTTGACCATACATAGAGGAATCTTCTCTTTTTTCTCTTGATAATAGTAAATCAGATAAGTCCTGGTTTTGAAGATCACAAAAATATTGCTTTTCCTTTTGTAAACTCAAAGATTTCTGGTCCTCTGGAATGAAAAAAAAACAAAAATATAATCATTATACATTCTAGGTGATTTATTATACATTCTAGACACTTTCATTTTAGACTCTGATCAGGCTAATTGAAGAATCCAGTTCTCCTTGATCTCATTTTTAGGGCAGCTATCACTCTCAAAAAGTCTGATTTTACTGATGATTTTACATATTTCTTTCTCTCTCAATACAAAGTAACTCCTTCACTATCTAATGGACAGTGTCATTAGTTGCTGAAAACTACATTATCATCTAGCAGTCGACCTCTGGAGCAAAGTCTTGAAATTAGCTAGGTGGCTCTCAAGTCAATTGTATGTCACTAAATCAGTATAACACTCAAGGCCTTTCTAGGTTGGTAGAATATGTGCTCAGCTAACCTAACCTTTGTAAGGTCAACCATATACTACAATGAGGTATTTTTCAAAGTGGGACTTTAGTGTTCATTAGCATAATCAAAAATTACTAGACTGCAGAGACTCAGGGAAATGATAGAGAACAATAAGGTCATAAAAGTATATATATCTATATCTATATATAGATATAGATATATGCTGTTAAGAGAACAATAAGGTCATAAAAGTATATATATATATGTATATGCTGTTAAGAAAACCTGACTCTGAATAGAGGTTCTCCCAGAGGACTCAAGGAAGAGCAGGAATTAGACTGCATGGTAGGCAGAGTATTTACTGTCTAATGCAGGGGACAGATAAATCACTTAATAAATACTTGTAGAATTGAAGTGTTGAATCCCTATTACATTTTTTTAGTCTAATAAGTCTGAGGAGAGACAAAGGATTTTGAGAACTATGTTCATCTACTATTTCCAAACATCAAAATGGGTATGAATCTTCAAAGGGGAAATATTAGCTTAAGAAATAAATTCAAGGACTCCCCAAGGAATAACACAGTTGAACTTTTTAAGGTATACTTATAACTTAAGGAAAGTGCTGTTCCTAAATTAAGGACATGGAGAGAAGGAAAAATATATAGAAGCAGGGAATGAATAGTCATATCTTCCCTACCTTTTCAAATTCTGAGCTCTCTTAATTTAATCATACCCTAGGGTACTTGCTGTTTCCCTCAATTTCTAACCAGAACACAAGGTTCTGTGTCTAGCTTAATCTTGGAAAAAAATATGAACTGCTAGGTTTCCACCTCATCTGTAAAGTGACCATGTCTGTTCTAACATTTAGGACTGTTATGAGAATCAAATAATTCTTGTAATAATCACTAGCATAACATAGGCAAAAGTGTTCTGGAAACTATAGAGTTCTTATATTGAGAACTATTATGATAAGGTAAAATATGAGGTTCCAATCTTGGATGAGAGCTCATCTATGGGTTCAGTGGGAGAAGACATTCCCCAGTATGACAGTGAAGTTGTTTGAGGTATGCGTCCTCTTGAAGTCCATTTAGTGTCTCTCAAGATTCCAAACCACAACTCAGCCCAACATGAGGGGAACAGTTAAGTCTCAGAATTATGAGGATAACAAAATACATATTCAGTTTCATTGTCTTCATTATTTCTCACTCACCCCAAAACAGTTGCCCTTCTGTGTTCTTCAAATCAAGATGCTCACCAGCTCTGGTGCTGACTGCCAGGTCTCTTCTCTCCAACTTTTCCAGATCTCTGATGAATGGCTCTTGTCCCTGTTCAATCCAGGTGATCAAGTCTGGCTTGGGAATAGCACAGCCTGCACAAAGCCCACAAAAAAGGAATTACATTTACTTAAATTGAATGTCCTTAAACTGAAAAGCATGTTGATGGTGATTCAATTGCACCTGATTTCCTAGGAGAATAAGAGAAGTATGAAACAATATAGGGAAGATTTTTAAAACTAGGTTGCCGAGGTATCTCATCCCAATGCTCTATTGAACCTATTTGAATATCCTACTTGACTTCTCATGCTCTTAACTTCTTGAAATGTGCTACATGGTATATTTTCTTTTGATCCCAGATAAAGGATTTCATTGAAATGAGGGAATTACTAGTGTGGAAACTCGCTTCACTGATGCAAATCAACATCCCTTCTGTAACTTAGTCTTAGAGGGTTTCCTAGGGCCCAGGAGAAAGCCACTTGTTTACAGTCACAGCTAATATATGGAAAATTCAGGATGATTTAAGTTTTTTGACACTAAACATGATCTTTCATTCCATAGACCATGCTGCCCTCTATTGGTATATGGTAGTTTTAAAAGAAAATTAAAATTGCTTTTGTAATTCTGGCATCTACATTTTCTCAGTTTCCTGGATTAAAGAGGCATGTGTTATTTAATTTCTCTTCCTTTATCCCTGGAATCCAACCAGTCAGAGTCTTCTTTAAAAAAAAAACAAACAAAAAAACTTAAACACCAAACAAAATTATTATTTCCATATACAAAATAGTACAGAAAAAGACAATTATATATGAAACTGTCAATCTATTATATATAGATTGCTCTTCCATTTAAGTAAGTGATAAATTTAATACATAACTTTTTGTTTGCTTTTTCTTCTGACCACTAAAACAATCTTTTATTGATTTTCTTAATTTCTTTTGGGGGGGGGGAAAGGGAATTCTATTGCTACCTGAACTTTTCAAACCTTCCAACTCTTCCTCAAAGCTGGGAATGGGGGAAAGAAGAAAAAACATAATCTTTGTAATAAATAAGCATAGTTGAAAAAAGAAACTCCCATATTGGCCCTAACCAAAAACATATCCTTTTAAGTCCATCATTTCTTTGTCAGAAGCATTCTTTATTATTGGTCATCTGGAATTGTGACTAGGCCTTGCATTGACCAAAAATCTAATGCCTTTCAAAGTTGTCTGTCTTTATAAAAAGAAATCACAAAAATTGTTCTCCTGGTCCTTCTCACTTCAATCTGGATCAGTTCATGTAAATTTTCCGAAGTTCTTAGAAACAGTCCCAGGTGGTATTCATGATTATTCTTTCAGAATGTTTCTTTGGTTTCTTTTTCTCTGTATTCTTTTATCATTTCATGCTTCAAGTATAAATTGACTTTGCTTCCTTCAAAGCCCCCTTGAAATCCATTTCTTCTCTCTGAACTCTCCCTGATCAGTTCAGCTCACATTATTATAGATTATGCTTCCTTTTTTGAATTCTTGTAAGACTTTTAATATCTACCACCAAAATTTAACATTGCATAATTTACTATCTAGTACTGTAAGTCTTTTTGTAAATTACTCTGGACAGACTCATTCAATGATCATATATGGTAAAGAAAACAACCATGAAAAAGAAGAGCTATGGTCAATGCAATGATCAATCATGACTTTAGAAGACTGATGATGTATCATGCCTCCCCTCCTTTGGCAAGATCAGTGATAGAATAACAGGTGCAGAATAAAAAAAAAGATTTTCAGATACTGCTAAACAGAAACTAAAAATGAAGAAAACAAGGAAGTCAATGGCTCATCAAAAGAAAATAAACAGAAGAAAGCAGAAGGAAATTCAGAATAGGTCATAGCCAAGAAAGGCAATATTGAAACTATCATGTTAAATTTTAAGTAAGCAATAAAAAAGCCTCAAGTTGAATGATGAAGTAGAAAAAATCAAAACTAACAGTTAACAGTTCTTACATGATCCTCTTTTTGTTTTTTCTTTGTATACGGAAGTGTTCGGATATTGATGTTTATTAAGATGCTAGTATGAAAGAAAATGAAAAAAATTACAAAGATGATAAATTACTTAATGGCAGAGACTTATAATTCTCTATCTCCTAGCTAGACAGTAGGGTAGTGAATAAGTATCTATTGACTTGGCTAAAAGTTCCTCATTTTTGTATTTTCATTCATTATTGTTCTTTTTTATTAAATTTGTTCTTTTTTATTTTATTTACATCTACTTTATTTTTGTTTATTGTATCTTGTTTATTCATTTTTCCTTTCATTTCAAATATCTGTGTGCTGAAGAGACCAAGATGGGAGAAGAGAGAAAGGGAATGTTACTATATCAAATGGCAACAACAACAACATGTTTTTAGTTCCCTAGCACTTCTCAGCAAATCTCTCTTTGGTTCCATTTACACTCTCAAAGTGATATAATGTTATGTATACTATGAACTACTTATTATAGATATTATGAATGATATACAAGTAACGCCTACCTGGGGCAACTAGGAAATGAAGTGGATAGAGTGCCAGGCCTAGAGTCAGAAGACATCTTCCTGAGTTCAAATTCAACCCTGGACACGTTATGTGATCCTGAGCAAGTTACTTAACCCAGTTTGCCTCAGTTTCCTCATCTGTAAAATGAGCTGGAGAAGCAAATGGTAAACCACTCTAGTATTTCTGCAAAGAAAGCCCCAAATGGGACCAGATAGTATTGAAAAGTAACCAAATAACAAAAAAAGTATGTATCCACTAAAATAAAATATACACATAATGTGTATAAGGGGATATACACATTATATGAATATTATATGTAATGTGTGTATGCATACCCAATGGTAATAGAATTTTATATAACATTTAACATATATAACATGTGTATGTATACATGAGTGGAAAGAAAAATGTTAAACATGTATGATGCATTTATGCACACACAAGTGAATAGACACCATGTATAATAAGCAAGTACTATGTCTCTCCATTTATATGTTACACATACATTTGGGATAGGATGCACACTTCACACACACACAGTTTCTTCCCTGAGAGCAGGAATTGTTTTATTTTGTCTTTGTATCCTATCCCTTAGCCCAGTGCCCTGGCACTTAAAGCTGAATAGATGCTTGGTGCATGATGGAACCCTTGTGAAATGGACATGCCTTCCTTTACATTAGACCAGATGATAACCCTGAGGGTGTTTGGTGAACACCCAGATACCACATTACATATCGGAAAATCAGTTTCAGTCTCTCACTAATGGAGACCCAAGCAAAGGTGCAAATATTAAAAACCGTCTTCCCAATTTTCTTACTGAAAAAGCCAAGCATCGAATGAGTGTATAAAAGCTCGTTTCTGCATCCATGAGACACCCAGAAAGTTCCTCCCTGAAGCCCCTTACCCAGGAAGATCAAAGTCTCATAATTGGATTGCATCATGTTCTTATAAAGGTCCTTCTGCCAGTCCTCCAGGTTCCTCCACTCTTGCTCTGAGAAATACATGGCGATGTCATCGAATGTCACAGGCATCTGGAACCACAAACAGGAAACACGTCACTACTACTTCAGTTCAACGCTTCCAACCCCGTTCAGTTCACTTGATGTGCTACCAATTGGTTCCCACGAGGACTATTTGCAGCATTTTTAGGTGACCTAATAGCTACGCAAGAGAAAGCCACATGCGTCTTGTCAGGAAGGGGCCTGTTTTCCCATTCAGACACGACATCTGGTGGCCAATGCTCAGCAAAGCAGATTTTCGTTAGGTAAAAACTCGCGGGAAGCTCCAGGTCATTCAGGATCTTGTCCTTTTACTAGATACTGGGACTTTGGGGTGCCAAGGCTCCGCCCAGAGAAAGGAAGAGCAGGCTGGTAACAGGGGAAATTTCGTTGGGAGATGCTCGGGCACCTGGGGATCAGAGAACCGAGCTTGTCTACCTGCAGGGTCCCGGGCCAGGAACTTTGACAACATTCATGTGTTACCGAGTATCTGGCATAGGGCTCCCTCTCCTGGCGCCCCAGTCCCAAGGCCTCAGTCTGCTGTTCCTACGAGCCCCTGGGGGGCCCCCTACCCGCAGCAGCAGCGGTAGCACAAGGCCCCCTCCGGAGACCGATGGCACCAGCGCAGAACGAGCTTGCTGGGGGCCGCGGGAGACAAGCCCGACACCGAGGACGGGGTAATCCCGCACAGGGGCTTAACCCTCATCCATGACACGGGAGCATTAGTCACTGGGACCCCTATAACGCAGTTAGGGATGACGGGTAGAGGACAAATTGGACAAACTTTAAATCTCGGGGTAAATGATTTACTGTGGACACGACTCTCGCCCCAACCCCTTGTCCCCGGCCACCGGCCCAGCTTTCGGGAAGCCTGGGTCCCGGGTGGGGGCCGCTCTTACCCGAGCAGGCGCCCCCGGGGCCATGACCTCCCAGTCTCCTCAGGCGGGTAGCACCTAGTACTGAGTCGGATATCGTGGCTTGGGGCCTCGGAGGTAAGGGCCGCGACCTGCATCCGGGGCCCCCGCCCTAACGGAGGGTACGCCCCATCTCCCGCGCTCCGCCCCCACAGCGCCGCCTGCGGGCGGGAGGGGGAACGCCTTTCTGCTCCGCCCCTCCGACCCGGCTTTCTCTCGGTCCCGTCCACTTCTGCCGGCTTATGTTTCTTTAGGCCCCGCCTCGCCCCTCTTGCCCTCCTCTTCTATGCCCCTCCTATCCAGGGGTTGCTCTTCGCCCCGCCCACCCCCTCCTGCTTCTCTAGGCCCTGTCCCATCCCCTTCTGTACGGTCCCTCCCTTCCCCTCTAGCCACTCCCTCACTTCCTCCTGCCCGGGCGGAGCGGCTCTCGCTCAGAGACAGGCTGGCCGCTGTCAGTCAGACATGTTTATTTGCACACGCTCCAAGATCGCGACCCTTCTGGTTTTCTTCCAGCCTCCAAGGGGCGCCCCTCTCCCCAGTTTGCTATACTGCCTTTGAATTCTTGTGCCACAGCTGGCCCGAACCCAATACTTACATCTTTTACTTCCTTTCACTCCACGCATTCCTTTGTACCTTAAATTCCATCCAGCTTTATTATTCCGAACTCTTGCAGAACGCCCCACCTTTGCCTCCCCAAGGGCAGGCCGCGTTCCTTTCCTCTGTTAACACTAAGTCGCTGAGCTCTGGTCGCACTCAAGTACTGTGTACTGACAACGGACTGACCCAGGGCGGCAGACCCCGAACTTGCGGGGCTAAGACAGACCTTAAAGAAGAGGAACACTGGACTAGAGGTGGAAGAGATTGATTGCTTCTAGTACTCAGTGGATGTCAGTGAGGGGTAAACTTAAGATGTGTTATCAGTGTAGAGAACAAATGAGGCTGCTTGAATGGGTCACAACGATCGTAGATTCTTAAACTGTGCTTTGTGAACCCATATGGGGTCTCATAACTGAATATGGGGGTCGTTTCATTTATGCATATTTTATGAACGTATATAATCAGGTTCAAGTAAAAATTTCTTGGGTGAAATGGGAAAAAAATTAAGAAGCCCTGATAAATCATTCTGGACATAAATTAGGAGAAAACATAACTATTTTGAAGTAAGGCCTCATACTAGATGGTATGAATTTGTACAGTATAAAACCAGTTCAGCTGCCTTGGATGGTTTGAGACCAGACAGCTTCATCCCCTATAACTACCCACCAGGACCCAGCTATCCCGGGAATCTTGCTCTGTGCCCTACCATTACACAAATACTTTTCTGCTTTCACTTACTGCTGAGGACACAAAAATCCAAGGATTGCTCCTTGGAATGGTGTGACATACAAGCTTTCTGAGGGTGAGCACTATCTCGGGCTTTTGTCTCCCCTCTGCTGAGCAGACACATATGAAAATAAATGTTTGCTGATGGATGAACATAATATAGGGAATTGAAGAACATCCGGAAGTTTGAAACAAGTGCTCTGAGAAATAAAACATAATTTTTTCTAAAAACTTATTGTCCCAGAAGCAGGGAGAACAAAATGGACCATTAAGACTTGGGATGGTGGAAGAAGACAGGACGTGGCAAATTGGCCATGAGGACAGCAGGGAACCACTGATGTATCCAGAAGAGGGGAAAGATGTGATAAAAATGCCTGAGAAAAATTAATCCTGCAACTTTATTCCAAAGGGCTAGTACAAGAAGAGATTTAAGGCAGAGATGAGATCAGAGCTTGTGGACAGCTATCATTCTGAGCCTGTGCCTGTAGTAAGTTCATCAAAGGCCCAGGCTCACAAGGGGTACTTCATAAATATGAAAAGAATGAATTATAAATGAAATATTTATTTTCACAGTTGCTTGATCAATCATGTCTACAAACTGGTAAGGTAGGTATGCAGGTGTTATTTGCCTTGTAGGTGAGGCAATTGAAGTTCTGCAGTTCAATGCCTTTCCTTTAGTTGCAGAGCTAACAAAGTAAAATAAATGATTCACTCATGCCTCTCACACTTCAAATCCAGTGTCTTCTGCTAGTCTTCCTAACTTGTTCTTCCAATCTCCCTGTAAAAACCTAGTATTCTCAACAGTACCCTTGTGGAAATTTTTGTATTTTTTTCTCCAGACACATTGGTGAACTTTGATAAATTTTCCCAGCCAGTATTTCTGCCCGAAATGTCTCCTATCTTCCTTTTCAATGTAGCTCAAGAGTACTCCAGTACTTACCCCACACTTACCTCTCACCTTATTGGGTGTCTTCTGGGCTATTTATGTCCATGATTAACAGCTGAAGGGGAGTAAGCTATGTTCATTTGTGATTGTTTTTTAATCTTGATCCTGTTGGGAAATGAGAGACTAGCTCCTATTTCCATTATTTCCTTGCTTATTGTAGTAGTTTTTCTTCAGTTGAGGAGACTATGGAAACTTCCCCAACTCTTCATATATATCAATTTAAATTCAGAGATGTTTTACTGTTGTGTCTAATAAATTACAGCCCCAAATCCAATAAAATAAAAAAACCAAAACAACTTCAGCAACCAAGATTATATATTATACGAGCTCTAAATTCCCATGTGACTCAGTCTTCACTGTTCAGGTCTGAGGAGGGCAGGAGGATGATCCTTATCCCTGTCTAACTATTCTATGTTCAGGGTTCTCTCTCACTCTTTCAAAGGGAAACTCTGGTTTTTAGGGAGCAGACAGTGAAAAGGGATTTGCCAATGGCTGGGTACTGTGTCATTTGAAAAGGTGACAACCTTTTCAGAGCTAGCTTATGAGGCACATGAGAACACCAATCTCATTCTTAGTTATATCTTGTTTTTGAACAAAAAATAGCATCATAGTGTGATCACAATTTTACTGGCCAGGCTTTACTTAACAGCTGAAGAGTTGCCTTATGAATAAGGTACTTATTTAACTTCTGCTTGGCTCTAGAAAGAACTGTGAAAAGTGGGTGGAAGTTATGGGGAGCCTGGCTATAGTGCAATCTAAATAAGAACTTCCCAACAATCAAAGCTATTCCAGAATGGAATATGACCTGCCTCATGAGGTACTAGGTTTCCTATTACTAGAGATGTTCCAGCAGAGGTCTAAAGACTACTGGTCCAAAATTGGATTAGATAATATCTGAAATCCTTTCTCACTGAATTGCTCTGGTGTACACTTGACATCTATCCCTTGTGTGCTTGAGGTCTGCTTTTAATTCCAGTCCAGGTCCATCAGTCCATGGAGCAGGCCCTTGTATTGCTGTTTCTTGGTATGTACCTTAACATGGGCTGTGAGTTTGGACTGCTTGGAGAAGGACTTATCGCACTCGCTGCAGCAGAATGATGTGGCCTTGTGAGTACGCAAGTGACCCTTCATGTCTGCTTTCAGGCGAAAACTCTTGTCACACTCAGGGCAATGGAAGGGCTTCTCCCCGGTGTGCAGTCTGATGTGCTCGGTAAGATGGCAGTGTTTGGTGAAGCCCTTACCACATTCCGGACACAAGAACGGCCTTTCCCCGCTGTGCCGGCGCTGGTGGGCCTTCATGTCGGCTTTTACTCGGAAGCTCTTGTCACACTCGGGGCATTGAAAGGGTCTCTCCCCTGTGTGCAGGGACAGGTGCCTGAGCAGATGGCCCTTCTGATGGAAGCTCTTGTCACACTCAGGGCATTGGAAGGGCCTCTCCCCCGTGTGCAGGCGCTGATGCCGGAGCAGTCGGTCCTTCCTGCCATAGTTCTTATTGCACTTGGTGCAGAAGAAGGGGTTCTTCTCTCTGTGTATCCTGATGTGATTGGCTAGTTGAGATTTGTGGGCGAAAACCTTATTACACTCATTACAGCGGAATGGTAAAAGCCAAGAAGAATTCTGGTTTTGAAGGTTTTCTGGCTCTTTTGAACTTGAAAATGTAGAATTCCCTGGAATTAAAAACAAAAAATACTGTTAATTTTCATGGCTGTGCCATGTCAAAGCTATGAAACTTTCATTATAAACACATGTTTTGTATGTGTATATACACACACACACACTCCTGATTTCAAGGGGCTACTATGTGAATCAAAAAGTAGACCACACAATTCTTTATAACCTATAAAGCACTATATAAGTATATGGCATTAATATTTTTTGAACCAAATTAACTTCTTTTTGTCTTCAGCAAAGTTTGATACTGACTCTGAGCTGTTCTAAAATTCCAAATTCTTTTGGCCACAAAACAAAATGTCACTACCAAAGATGCTCTTGCTTTGCCCCTAAATTCATCTTTTTTGGGGCAGCTAGGTGGTGCAGTGGGTAGAGCACCAGCCCTGAAGATGGGAGGACCTGAGTTCAAATCTGGTATCAGACACTTAACACTTCTTAGCTATGTGACCCCAAATGCCTCAACAACACAATTTATCTTTTTTATTTCATTATCATGACCAAATACAGATAGATTATGGAGACCCCTTTTTCTACTTCCTATCCCTCATTACACATGACAAAGTCAAGAAATCTACCAAATTCATAACATTAAGCTCTAAATCTGAGTCCAAAGATTCTCCTCTTTAAGATAGTCAGACATAGGAATTAAAATATTCTGCAAGGATACATCTTCCCCCATAATGTCCAGGCTAGGTCTCTGGAGGGCCTCAGGATCAGTCAGGATCAGTCAAAGTCCTTGGTCTTTAGAAGAAGTGAAGGAGGTAGCCACAGGACTGATGAATCCTGATTCTGGAGTCTGAAGCCCAAAGTCTTCTCTCCTCATCGTGCTGTGTCCGAGAGAGTCTGATCTCTCTCCCTCAGCCCTCCCATCTTTGCCTACAATTATCTTTCCACCACACATTCAGCAAGCATCAATCATGAGGAGAGCCATAACATCACCATCTCATCTAAATATATGCTTATAAAACCAATATCTCACATTGAGTAGGTAATTAACTTAAGTGCTCTGCTGTCTTAGATTCAGGTACCTTTTCAGAGTTCCAGCCCTCTACATTCACCTTTTTCAGGGTTCCAGACATTCCAGTCTCTGATGTGACTCATGGAGATTAGACAGGGAAACTCCAGGACAATGTTAATTTCAAAAACGCTCTCACAAAGTTTGCTGGAAGAATGGTGAGTCTTTGGGACTTTACATATACTACTACATGCTATTCTTATAGTAGTTCTGTGAAATACCTTGCATGTTGTGCAAACATTGCTATCCCCATTTCACCTATGAGGAAATTACAGCTCAAAAAGATTAAATGGATTGTAGTAGTTGGTACAGGTGGGAGTGTAACAAGTTCTACTGAGCACAGTAAGCTCCTTCCATAACACTGTGTTGCTTCTCTTAGGGACATTAAAGGGAAAAAAAGGGATCAGGAAGAACCACCTAGTTATATTCTCCTTCCTTTGCAGATTCATAGCTGAAAATTCAATTATCTGTTGAGAATGAATTTTTCCCAAATTCTTACTGATCTGGAACAAATGTTTCTTGTAGAACACTATGGCTACTAAAGGAAGTGGAACTACTCTTTGGGAAAGGAAATTGGATGCTTAAGAATTTTTTTTCTCTTGTATCTTGTCTTTTGTCTCAGTCATATCATAGGCCTTTCTAATTTTGTTACAGGAATTCAGTTATCTTAGTCAACTAAAAGCAGAGCATCAAAATTCCACTGACAGGTTATGTGTACGTGCTGTTTTCCTTGCCTTGTGGAGCTAACTAGGAACTCAATGCTTTCTCATTCTGGAGCAGTCTTCTGTTCTAGTATTCTAGTTCCTGATTTACTTAGCCACTGGAAAGCAACAGCCAAAAAAAAAAAAAGCAAGATATTTTCCATCATATTACAAATTTGACTCCCCAACTTACAACAGATTTCTTTTTCAGAAGCTAAAATTTCAGGTTTTTGAAATAAGAATGAGACAGAGTTCCTATCTGTTCATGACACACATAACAGTATGGTGGTCTAGGGCCTGGAACTCTGGGTACTGATCTACCTGCTCTCGTGAAGCCCAGGCCAGCCCTGACATCAAACCCCAGCTCAGGTAGACAGGAAAATTTGAACATGGCCTCTTAAGTTTCACTCCTTTCACTTCTTCTCACTCACCAGAAGACAGTTGATCCCATGTGCTCTTCAAGTCAAGAGGTTCATCAGTCCTGGAACCAACAGTCAGTTCCCTTGTGCCCAAGTGTCCCTGATCTCTGATGAATGGCTTTTCTCCTTGTTCAGTCTGGGTTATCAAGTCTGGTTTGGGAATGTCATAGCCTGGACAAGAAGCCACAAGACAGCAAATAAGCTTATTTGCCTTAAGATACCTAGAAGCACAAGTTTTGGGAACACCTGTAACAAATGGAGATGTCCATATCCTAATACTGGGATCCTGGAGTGATACCCTATATCTCTCTGGCTCTAAGTTGTGTGTAAACTAATTTCTTCTCTCTTAAAGTTCAGTACTATGTATGGTGATTAAATTATAATTATTTTTGGTTTTTGAGTTCCTTGATAGCTATTTGAGTTGACTCAAGATGTGGAAACTGTCATAAAATCAATCTTTGAATGAATGTGCCTTGAAAAAAATTGGCTCTACGTAAAGTGTTCCCCAGTGTTCTTGGTAATAAGTTTTCATTACCATCTGGCTCAAATGGATGGACTGTCCTCCTTAGAGTTAAGGAGTTGCCTCACATCAAGTGACATTTATATAGTGCTTTAAAGTCTACAAAAACCTTATGAGATAGATCAAGTATTACTATTGCCATTTTAAACATAATTTAGAAAAAAGTGTGGCAGATTGGTCAGTGCTAGGTACGAAAGTCCCAAGAGTCAGAGCATACCACCGACATTATCTGAGGAGCTAATCTGAGTTTTACATATTACTCCCAGACTAGAGGTTCAGGTATCAGAGGGAATGGAATGAGCAGAAGGCTGGATTTGGAAGTGTAAGTGACAGTAGGGAACATGGTCAATTCTCTAAAGTGTATCTACTAGAACACAACCATGTGTAGGGAATTCTCTTGCCATGCATTTCCCCATCTTCAAAAAAACTCAACTCTTTACTATTATTTGCACATGTATGTTTATATCCAATGCTGTTTGCAAAAAGACAACTAGTTCCTGGAGAGAGCTTGTTTGTTTTATACTGATAAGAAAAGCAGAGTGACTGAGAGTAGGGGTGTTGAAACTCAAATAGAAACAGATCCCAGCTGGCAGAATACTACCATAGAAAACCATAAATCAACATCTATGTTGCAACCTATTTTTATTTTGTCAAACATTTCACAATTCCATTTTAACCTGCTCCCTAGTGGCAGTGGGTTTGAGGCCTATTGACAGTAGAGATAGCTAGGTCTAGAGTCAGGAAGTCCTGGGTTACATTTCTCCCTTCCTCCCTCCCTATCACATACACAAATGCACTTATGTGTACATACACCGATTTCTATATTTCCCACAAAACTGAATTTAGCATTCTTCACACAATAGGGACATATTTTTCAGCTATACAAAGCAGAACAGGAAGCCTGTATAAAATTTTAGTTCTGTTTTTGACAAAAAGGGTTCTAAAATTTAGAATAAAGCTGTTAAAAGGAAAGAATGAGGAGATGCATTTCAGGACAGAAAACTTCCAAGTTGTCAATTTGTTCTTGTGGATATTCATGAGATATTTGTAGAACTGAAAAGAGATGATGACTCCAAACGAGAGAAAGGAGACAACTAAGACTGGCCTGAGATGATATCTTGAGGGTCAATGCTATCAACCAACAAAAACCCCAGACACCAGCAAAAATCCAGAAAAATGCTGTAGAGCAGCTATATTCCTTGAGATGTTAGAACTGGCATTGAGACAAGTAGAATCAGTGTGATAGTCTGAATATTCACAGTAGCCAAATCCTCCAATTTTGAGGTGATCGTTGTCAATATTGATGGCAATTGTCACCAGTTATGGTTTCATGGTTGTCTTTGTTCTCCTAGTCCCTACTATCTCAGTAAATGCAATGAATTGAACAGAACAATTACCCATTTGAAGCTACACTGTAAGGTCTAAGCATTCAAGCTAGATGACTTTTGGAGGTCTCTTTCAGTATCTGATTCTGTAAGACATCCTCAATATTCCTCACGAAAACATCTTACCAAGTGAGACTAAGGTTCTATAATTGGTCTTCATCACATCTTTGTAAAGTTCTTTCTGCCACTCCTCTAAGATATTCCACTCTTGCTCTGTGAAATATATGGTCACATCCTCAAATGTCACAGGCACCTGGAACCACAAATGTGAAACATTACCTTCACTCTTCACTGCACTTCAGAAACTTTTAAAATTCCATTTCTGGTGTGACCCTGGGCAAGTCACTTAACCCCAGCCTCAGGGGAAAAAAAAATTCCATTTCTGTCTTTCATTTTTCTACTACTGTTTCTGAATCTTCCTTTCCCTTACTCAGAAAACCATACAGTAACAAAGAATATTTTTAAAAAATCATTTAAAATTTGACTTTGCAGCCCACAAGAAGGCAGGAAGGTAAATATATCTTCCAAGACACAAGGACTCTTTTTTTCAAATGCAATAACAACACTGATGGCAGATGCATAGTGTTTTACATTGTGAAAAACCGGAGAACTATTATTCTAAAACTAATCTGAGAGTCTTGGGAAAATCTCTTCATAACTATTTGTTCATCTATAAAATGAGGCAGTTGTTTTATACAATCGTTAAAGCTTTTTTTTTGGCTCTAAATTAAAAAATCCTGCTCTGACTTCTTCATCTGCTCCTCTACCAAGCCCAACCCAGGTCCAGGGCCCAGACGCTAATCCTCTGGTCATCTGACCTCTAGCTTGAAACCACTGAGATCATTTATCCCTATTTCAGTCTACATCCTACATATTAAAGTCTCCATAATATGGCACCTGCCCCATCCTCCAACTTTCTAGTCCTAGCCTGCTAAGTAAGAATGTTTATATCCCATTCAGATTTTAAGAACCTTCCTTTGACCCTACCATCTCCTCAGGCTAAGTCCTTCCTCTCTCTTATCTTATACAACCAATTCTTAGAATCTTCTGATACTCATGGCCTGGCCTTTACCACCTTAACTCTCACCTATTTCTCCATCTTAACACTAGACTCATTCAGTTTTCAATTCCCATCCTCTTGGCTTATCTGCAGTCAGAACCTGATAACATGCCCCCCTCCTTTGGGGTACTTGCCCTTTTCAGGTTGTCATGACCCTGCTTTTCTGGTTAGCTTCCTCTATGCCTAATCACTTGTCTTTTTGTAGGATTGTTATCCGAGTCCTTCCACATAAGTGCAAGAGTATTCTAAATTTTAGTTCTGAGTATTTCTTGTTCTATACTCTTACTGATCTTATCACCTTGCATGTCAGCTCTTTTTTTATAGGTAATTTCCCAATTTACATATACAATCCTTTTGTATTTACTGACCTCTCATTCCATATCATCTGCTTGCAGGAGAGCTCCACTTGAACAGTTCATAGTTATCTCAAACTCAGCATGCTTAAAACAGAATTAGTTATCCCCTCCATTCCTCAAATCTATTCTATTTCTTTCAAGGATATGACCTTTCTTCCAGAAAACCTAGGTCTGCAATGTTGTAGTCAATCCTGATTCTTCAAACTTTCTTATTCCCCAAATATCTAATGTTCTCTGGTGAGAACAGAATAGTCCTCTTCCCTTATTCAGCATCAATCAAATCTAACATGCTGATGACAGATACTAAAATAAAAACCATTTACAATTTTAGAATAGTCCATTAGGAAGCCAGCTATAATTTAAATATTCTGAAAAACTGATCTATACAAGTAAGAAAATTGGATAAATAAATTTTTTGGCAAGGAAATGAAATCCTGAGCAAATTCAGTATGAAAAACAATACCACAAATTTAAAAAGTGGATTTATAATTTTCAACCACAAAAATTGTAGGAGACAATTCATATTTTTTTTTCTAAAGGGGGGGGAAGGTTTCTGAAAAAAGATCTGAGTACTTTCCAATAGCCTTTGGCAAGTAATTTATTTAGATTGCTTCTCCTAAAATCCCAAATCACGATTCATTAAAGCCTAAAATGTGGTTCTGCTCTAATAGGAAATCTATTTTCTTTGCTGTGTATACACTGATTCACTGTTCAGAGCCCAGTAATATTTATCTAAGGAACGAATGATTTTTGTGTTCAATGTTTAATAAATTATTAAATTTGCGCCCACTACCTAAAAAAACTCCGGTGGTGCCCTCTTATCTTCAAAAGGAAGCATTTAGTTATCTCTGCTCTTCACTAGAACCCTTCCTATTATCTTAATGATACACTTACCTCCGGGCACCCAGAAAGGCTGTTCTTCACAAAGGAGGCTCCAGGGCTTATCTCCTTGTCTTTGTACATGGCTGTGCGCTTGCCTGGAACGCCCTTCTTCCTCATTTCTGCCTCTGAATCCCTGGCTTCCTTTGAATCCCTGGCTTCCTTTAAGATTCGGCTGGAGCATGTATCTTCTGGGAGAGCCCTTTTCTATTTCTACCCTGAAACCCAAAATCCCAGTTGCGAATGATTCTCCTTAAAGTTACCGAGTATTTTATCTATCTCGTCTATATGTCTCTTCCATTAGAAGACAAGCTCTTTGAGGTCTGGGGCTGTTTCACTTTGTAACCCTGGTGCTTAGCAGAGTGCCTGGCACTTGAAAAGCAAAAAATAAAATACCTGATTCATTTGAAAGTCAGTCTGTATAGGGAGCACAAGATAGGGACAGACAGGGAGAGACCATAGCGTGCCCGGCCAGGCTTCCTGAAGAGCTGGATCTGGAGCTGGAGCCCTGCAGAGGGGTGTGTGTACACTGGAGGATGCTCAACTGGAGAATAGCCTTGTGAGTGCCTGGTGCCAGAACTCTGGGATTGACAAGCATCAATCACACTCTGGTGTGAACCACTTGCATAAGGTTTGGGCCACCCGTCTCAGAACCTCCCACTGCCCGAGGCACCTGGATGTGATCTGGAATGCTCCTTTGGTTTTTTTTTTTTTTTTGGGGGGGGGGGTAGCATGAGTTTAGGGACCTGGATTCCTGCCCTGAGTAGCCAAGGAGTTTAATCTAGAAGTAGTACTCCAACTCCCACCTCAACCAAGCTCCCCTCAGACTGGCCGGCTCTTGTTCCCTGCATGTGTTCTTTTACCACTGGCCTCCACATTAGGCCAGTTCCATGCGTGGAACATCCCTTACCCTTCAACTCATCCACATCTTTGCTATACCGGGTCTTGTTTTTATCAAGAATGCCAGAACCCATAGAGCCTAGTTCCTCCAAGCAGCTTGCTGGTGTGTAGAAAAGAATCTCCTCATAAAAGTACCAGCTCCGTTAACTCGTAATTCACAAAGACGGAGATTTTTAGCTCCTTCCGCCCCTGTGGTATTTTGGGCTGGATAAAATCAGGAGAGCATCTGCCCCGCCCCCTGGGCCGGCTCTTCCTTAACAGAGGGCAGCGCCCCGGCTAAGACCGGCTAGTTTCTCTCAGTTGAGGGCAGCCTGGGGAAGGTTTTTGCCCCCGCTGATACCTGAGGAGCTTCCCTAAACACACCCTCCCCGGGCTGACCCGAGTGTGAACGTGAGACGGACACACGGGCCGGCACTGCTGGAGGGAGCTTTCTGGGGGATACACTCCTTGTATAGTCCACAGCTGGAGGAGCCCGGGCCAGCTTCTGCGCCCCCTGAAGGTAGACTGGGTGCTCCACAGAGCCACTCACAAGCCCTGCGGCTCTAGGGCGGATTGCACCCCTCCCCCCGGGCTACAGGCCGCAGGCCATTTAATTTTGTTTCATTCCTCGCTTCAGCCTCGTGCCCGTGGCCGCCAGGCCCGGCCCTCCCCAGGCCCTCGTGACCGCTGCGTGTCTCGCTTCTCCCCGTCCTCCCCCGCTTCCGCCAGTCCACTCCCAAGCACTGGGGCAGGGCACGGGCCACGGGTCCCGAAGACCTGGGCTCCGATGCCAGGTCACTTTCGCGACGTCAGCTCGGACTCTGGGGGATGGAGCCTCGACGGGTTCTCCAGGAGCCTCCCAGCTCTGCACCTGGGGCCTCGGGGGCGGGGCCCGGAGGCGGGGAGGAGTCCCTCCCGCAGAGCGCGGCACCTCCCCGAGAGCTTCGTCTCCTTCCCGTATCTGGTCCCGGGGCTCCTGCCCACCTCCGGCTTCTGCAGCCCAGCCGGGGAGGCGGGCTCCGCTTTTACCGGAGCAGGAGACCCGGGGCTATGGCCCGTTCGTCTCCTCCGCTGGGTATCCGGCGGGTCCAGAGCCGCCCCGCGGTCTGTCCACGCCGCCAGCCCGAGCGCCAAGCCCCGCGCAAGCAAGGGCCACGAGCCTCGCAACCCGAGGGGAGGGGCCGTCCTTCCTCTCCCAGGCCCTTCACCCTCCGCTGAAACAGCGCCCCCTGCGGCTGGAGGGGACACGCCGCTGGGAAGGATCCTGCCCCGCCCCTCCTGCCCGGGCTCCTCGCGGCCCCGCCCCTCCTGCCCGGGCTCCTCGCGGCCCCGCCCCTCCAGCTTCGGCTTCTCTCGGGGGCACGGACCTTTCTTTTCCTTTCACTTCTGACTCGCGGCTGAGCTGCGTACGCTACTTTTTCTATCGAAAAAATTAAGTTTGTAAAATACCTACTATATGCAAAATACACAGTGCTGTGCACAGAAGAAAAAACTGACTGCGCCTGCTCGTCCTTTGTCTGGAAGGGGGCCATGACGTCAGGGAGGTGGTGCCGGGCGTGCCTCGTTAGATGGAAGGAGTCCTGCTGTGCAAGGGCACCTGCCTCACTCTCTCCTCCGGAGCCGCCGGGGTCCAGTGGCCAACATGCATCTGGAGATGGCCCGGATGTAGTGGGAGACCTCGGCCTTTTAAAGCCAGCCTTCAACAGGTCTCAGTTTGGCCCAAGTAAGCACCCGTTCCGTGATTGAGGCTGGGCAGCAATTGGGGCAAATAATCTTTTTTATCAAGTCCCCCCCCAAAAAAATACCCAAACTCTAAATCCGGGAGGGAAGACCCTTAATAAGAATTCAGGCCAGTAACCTCAAATCTCTCGGGAGGGTTCAGAGGAGGTAAGGCTGTGAGGTCCTGTGTGGGCAGGAGGAGGAAAAGGGGGCGGGAAGGAAGCCACCGTTTGAGGAGCTGACGTTCTACTGGGGAGGGACAATGAAATATGTATCCGATTGTGCAGCATATATAAAGACAAACATACCGTTATGCGTTATTTTACACATCAACTTGAAGAGCCTCCTGTGTGCCAGGAACTGTGCCAAGGGCTTGGGGCACAAATAAAAGTACAAAACAAAACAGGCAGTTCTCTGCCCTCAAGGAGCTTTACAATCTAGTGAGCGGAGAGAAAGGGACAGAAAAGGTGCGAGTTAAACACCACCGTCTGGCAACGAATTGGACGCGAGCGAGGTCAAGAAGGAAAAGAATCTGCTAAGTTTCCAAGGTCGGGAGCCTGGGAGAGGGATCGGCCGGTGGCTCTTTTAACAGACATAGGGACGCGTGACGGAAGGAGAGTCAGAAGGGTAATGGTTTTCACTGTGAGCGTGCTGAATTTGAGATACATCCAGATGAAGATTTGGAGTCAAAGCCCAAGTCCACGTGACCTTTTTTGGCCGCCGTGTCACAATCACATAAGTTCCCATTTCTCTTTTGGGTAAATGTCCATCCCGTCAGGCTTTCCTTACCCTGTTTTTATGAAGCTAATTTTTCAAATCCAAGTGCAAGACTTTACATGTATCTTTATTACAGTTTATATTACTTTCTCCAGATCTTTGGGATCCTGATGCCATTCAGTCTATCTGTATTTGTATATAGAACTATTTATCTATCTTATCTATCTCTTCCCGCTTTACATCATCTGTAACTATAAATGTAAGAGGTATGCAGTGTTTTGTCCATGTGGGTTATTTACCTGGGTCTCTCTGGATGTCATTCATAGAGAGGCAAGAGTAGACTAGAGTCTCCTTCTCTGATTCTTTCTTTTTTCTTTTTTTTTTTTTTAATTTTTTTTTATTATATATATATATATATTTTATAATATTATCCCTTGTATTCATTTTTCCAAATTACCCCCCCTCCTTTATTCCCTCCCCCCGACGACAGGCAATACCATACATTTTACATGTGTTACAATATAGTCTAAGTACAATACATGTGTGTGAATATCATTTTCTTGTTGCACAATAAACATTAGAATCCGAAGGTACATGCAACCTGGGCAGACAGATATTAGTGCTAACAATTTACATTCCCCTCCCAGTGTTTCTTCTCTGGGTGTAGCTACCTCTGTCCATCATTGATCAACTGGAAGTGAGTTGGATCTTCTTTATGTTGAAGATTTCCACTTCCATCAGAATACATCCTCATACAGTATTGTTGTTGAAGTGTACAGTGATCTTCTGGTTCTGCTCATTTCACTCAGCATCAGTTGATTTAAGTCTCTCCAACCCTCTCTGTATTCCTCCTGCTGGTCATTTCTTACAGAACAATAATATTCCATAACTTTCATATACCACAATTTACCCAACCATTCTCCAACTGATGGACATCCATTCATCTTCCAGTTTCTAGCTACAACAAAAAGAGCTGCCACAAACATTTTGGCACATATATGTCTCTTTCCGCTCTTTAGTATTTCTTTGGGATATAATCCCAGTAGTAGCGCTGCTGGGTCAAAGGGTATGCACAGTTTGATAACTTTTTGGGCATAATTCCAGATTGCTCTCCAGAATGGCTGGATTCTTTCACAACTCCACCAGCAATGTATTAGTGTCCCAATTTCCCCACATCCCCTCCAACATTTGTCATTATTTGTTCCTGTCATCTTAGCCAATCTGACAGGTGTGTAGTGGTATCTCAGAGTGGTCTTAATTTGCATTTCTCTGATCAATAGTGATTTGGAACACTCTTTCATGTGAGTGGATATAGTTTCAATTTCTTCCTCTGAGAATTGTCTGTTCATATCCTTTGACCATTTATCAATTGGAGAATGGTTTGGTTTCTTATAAATTATGGTCAGTTCTCTATATATTTTGGAAATGAGACCTTTGTCAGAACCTTTGTTTTTAAAAATATTTTCCCAATTTGTTACTTCCCTTCTAATCTTGTTTGCATTAGTATTATTTGTACAGAAACTTTTTAGTTTGATGTAATCAAAATCTTCTATTTTGTGATCAATAATGATCTCTAGTTCTCCTCTGGTCATAAATTCCTTCCTCCTCCACAAGTCTGAGAGGTAGATTATCCTCTGTTCCTCTAATCTATTTATTATCTCCCTCTTTATGCCTAAATCATGGACCCATTTTGATCTTATCTTGGTATATGGTGTTAAGTGTGGATCCATATCTAATTTCTGCCATACTAATTTCCAGTTTTCCCAACAGTTTTTTCCGAATAATGAATTTTTATCCCTAATGTTGGAATCTTTGGGTTTGTCAAAGATTAGATTGCTATAGATGTACCCTTTTTTGTCCTTTGTATCTAATCTGTTCCACTGATCTACCGTTCTATTTCTTAGCCAGTACCAAATGGTTTTGGTGACTGCTGCTATATAATATAGCTTTAGATCAGGTACACTTAGACCACCTTCCTCTGAGTTTTTTTTCATTAGTTCCCTTGCAATTCTTGACCTTTTATTCTTCCATATGAATTTTGTTGTTATTTTTTCTAGGTCATTAAAATAGTTTCTTGGGAGTCTGATTGGTATAGCACTAAATAAATAGATTAGTTTGGGGAGTATTGTCATCTTTATCTCTGATTCTTTCTTAAGGGAGATTTTGATTCTTGCCCGGAAGCGGGGGATTGGGACCAGAGATTGACCACCATGGTCTTCTCAAACAGGGGCTACCAAGATAGGGTTTTAACTATCTGCCTTAAGTATTGTTAGTCTAGGGATAATTTTTTTTTTTTTTTGGTTCAAGTTGTGCTTTGAGCACTATCCTTTAATGGAGAAGGAGTGTCCCAAACTGTGTATACAAGTCACAAATTCCCTTTTGCCACCAAATGAGTTTCACAATGAATATACAAAGCAAATAAACCCCTGTATCCAAATAGAAATAAAATAGAAATCTAGAAAAAGTAACGATTTGAAAATATAGGCCAGATAAGACATGGAGTGAAGGATCCCTCTCACTGAGAGTGAAATGATTCAGCTAAACCAAGAGAGACTTAGATTTCAAGTTTCTAGTGTATCAAGCTGGGATCAGGAACATGATCAAGTCTGGATCCTCTACATCTTGGCTTCTACCCAGAGTTTTTCTGTCCCTCCAGGATCTTGAAGAAAGTCTGGAGAAGCATGTCTTTTCTCTACAAGCTGGAAGCCTGAAGATTTCTCCAACTTCAAGCTTCCTCCCTTCATTAAGGCAAGACCTTGAGTTTTTGTCTTTCAAACTGCTTTTGAGTGATTTCAATTAATGTAATCACGCCTTGCCTTTCTAGCGCCCCATAACAGATAATTTTATTCAACTCTCTTTTCCTTCTCTTCCTAGCATTTTTCTCTTATAATTTTTTTCCTTACTTTTTTTTTTTTTTTCCTTATCAACTCCTCTCTCCTTTGAGTCTTTCTTATGGCTCTGATGGGGTTCTAGTGGCAGGCAGAGAGTTGTGGGAATCCCCTTTTGAAAAATTTGAAAGAATTCACAAACCTGAAGAGTTTTAGGTGGCAAAAAGTTTGTTGTTGGATAAGAAGTCAGCTTTACTAGGAAGACTCTTCAGTGGCAAAATCCTGGCAGAGAAATTTAAAAACAGGTTTTTCGCTGAGAAGAGAATGTCTTCTCAGTGGACAGGAGTGCTGGCAGGCAGCTATGCCCTACTCCAGACTTCTGCAAAGATCAGGAGTTTAGAAATATCCTTTAATAGGAAAATCTGAGGCTCAGGGTTCAGGTTGAAAAGAAAGCCAAAGACCCCAGGCCTAAATGGAAATTACTTCTAAAGCTTCCTGAATGAGGATCCAGCTACCAATGGGAGAGGGAGGGGGATTAGCCTTAGAAAAGACCCAGTTAGACAACCACTTAATTTGTCTGGGAAGATATGCTTCCCAGGAGGACCTGAGATTTGTATCTCCCTTCTTTACAGATCAAAGAGGGGACAGTTTTTTACAGAGTTTACCTGCATCATCTCTTACTCTCAAGTGTACTTTTCCAGAATGTGCTCCTTATGCTCAAATTGTTTTCTAGCTTTAAAGCTTTCTCAAATTTCACCTCCTTAATCCCTAGCCCCCACAATTCCAAAACCCTTCAAGTCACCTTAATCATTATCAAGAAAAACAACTTTGAAAGACTTAAGAATTCTTATTAACTATCCCTGAGAACTGATAATAAGCATGCTACTTAATTCCTAAACGAGGTGATAGATTCAAGGTATAGTGTTAAGCATATATTTTGGACATGATAAATAATTGGATTTGTTTTGCTTTATGATGCTTATTTGTTGCAAGAAATGTGAACGTTTTTATTTAGTAAGGAATTTGGGGGGGCAGAAGGAAAATGTAAGCTACTGATAGTATTATCCTCCAAAAGAAAATCAAGTCATTGAAACATTTTAAGAAATATCAAAAGAGAACAAAGTTAAAAAAGAAACACAAATTAGGACAGTTTTGGAAAAATGTTGAATTTATTATATATATATATATCCTTAAAAAGTAAGTTATACATAATAGCTTCACAATTTTGCATACAACCATCTCTGTTTAACTTGTTCAACATGGTAATATTTCTTTTTCATATTACTTAAACTCATATTTTTAAAAGTTCAAAAAGAATGTAAATATGTTTAATCAATTGATCAATCAACAAATACATATTAATCACCTATTGTGAGTTAGGAATTGTGCTAAGTAAGCACTAGGGATACAAAAGAGGCAGGGAGCTTACAGTGGAATGGAGAAGACAACATGCAAAACAATATAAACAGAATAAACGATATACTGCACAAATAGGAAATAACTAATAGATGGAAGGCACTAGAATTAAGAAGGGATAGGGAAGGCTTCCAGTAAAAGGAACTTGGGACTTATAGGCAGTTAAGGGTGTCAGTAATTGAAGAGGAAATAAAGTTCCAGGCATAGAGGACAGCCACAGAAAATGTCCAAGCTAAAGGATAATGTCTTGTTAATGGAATAGCTAGGAGGGCAGCATCATCAACTGAAGAGTACATGTTGGGGAGTAAGAAGACTGGAAAGATAGGAAGCAGCTAAATTATGAAGGGCTTTAAAGCTAGGGACTTTTCCATTCTTTGTCTTTGGATCCCCAGAATTTAATTAAATGCCTGGCAGAAAGTAAGTGCTTAATAGGTGCTTGTTAATTGAACCAAATCCTAAAAATCCATTAAGAAGGAAAGTTACCTAGAAGTAGGTAACAGAAAAATTATGTAGCTTAAGTGAATGTCATCTAAAAGTTATAAAGGGAATTGGGAATAACAATTGTTGATAAGTGGATGTAATCAGAGTGCAAAAAATAGGGCATTGTCTTCTCCTGGTCCTGTAAGTAGTGGGAATGGAATATATTCATCCTACTGACTCAGAATGTAAGAGAGAAATTGTCCTCATGAGGTTAGATGTCTCTTACATCAAGGATGTAGGAGTGAGGAGCCTTTAAAAGGAAGAGGGTTACTTCTTCTACTGAGGTATTTAGTACACACTTATGAACCAGGGTACAGCTATTTTAGGGTGGAGAGGAAGGTATAGAAATGTTTTGAAATGAGTGTTTCGTTTTGGAACAAATGTTAGAAGCAATATAGTATAATAGGGAACAAAAATAAGTCAGTTTAAATGAATACTGAACATTAGTTAGGATCCAGTTGAAGTTAGCATTAGTTTGTGTTGTCTAGTTAATTTGATTTTGATATTTCCTTCAAATACTTTTACTAGATGCAGGAGTGGGCAAAGTGGGCATAGGAGGTGATGATCCAGAATGAGGGATTAATAAGAGTTTTAGGAGGATGCAAGAATCCAGGTCATGGCAAACTCAGTGGCTTGACTAATGGAGCCCCAAAACTCTAAAATTCCTTGAAGGATAAATCCTCCTTGAATCCTGCTACTGTAAAACCATGCCTGAGGACAAACATTCATTCAGTTATCTAGGTGGGGCTGATTGAGTTCTAAACTGGAGAATTCCAACCCTATTCAGTTCAAGATTTTCTATTCAATTCCAGCTCAAGCTGAAACTCAGCTTGTAGATAAAAAGAGCCAACTTGGAACTCACTCCTTGCAGAGGAGCTAATATGCCATGCCAAGGAAACTCTCTTCCTGACATATTAGAAAACTCTGCCCACTGGAAAGCTATTCTCTCTCAGTGTTACCCTCTTTATCTCCCTCACCTATTTCCCTAATGAGACTTATCTCTGTCAGGATTTCTCTAGTAGAAACTTTACTTTTCTGTCAGACCTTGCTACCAAGGAATTTAGCCTTTCTATTCATGCGTAGCAAAGCCTGACTTCCTAATACCTATAATAAACTTTTTATCAGTCTAGCTTTTGGGGTTCATAAATTCCTTTATAAAGGACCTCTGTGCTGCCAGAAGGGGGTTCCCCAAAACTCCCTACCCATGTGCTGAATTCCAAGGGGGTGTAGGGGAGCCAAACCTCTTCATTTGGTTCCCTGAACCTCAAATCTGCCACTAACCTCATTGTTTAACTCTCTGACTACCAGGAACCCTAATCTCATTTTTCGGTTCCCTGAATCTAATCTCATCAGGCTGAGCCCATATTTTATGAGAAGGGAAATGGGATAACATGAAATTTCTAGCTAAGGGAATAAGGCAATAATAGTACGTAAGAAACCATAATCTTGCAGGTGAATTTTAAGAGGACTGCAGCGTGGAAAGATATCGGGCAGAGATAGCCTTAGAGATCTCGACTGTGTAAAGTCTTGTCCATAACTGTTAATGTGGGAAGTGCACTGACTACACTGTGGTTCCTAATACACAAAGGATGCTTAGTAAACATTTTCTCAATTTATTACAATAGCTTTGAAGGCATTATCTAGTTGAAGCCCAACAATAATTCAGGGAAATAGGTCCATAGGTGTTATCTCCAGAGTTAAATTGAGGAAGTAGAAGTTAAGAGTGGCTAAATGGTATGCTGGAGGGCAGAAAGCTGATAGATTTTCCAGGAGTAATCCAGCTTTATGTCTTTTCTATTTAAAATACTGGTTGTTATTTTTCTCCCCATCACATCCCAATGCCTCTCTCAAACCTAAGCCCCTAAACTTGAGTTTCTGTGTCTTCTTGCCACTGCAACAATCTCACTTCTCAATAATATCCATAGAATTACTTTTTCTCCAGACAAACAAATTTGGTCCTACTCGATTCCCCAGGATACTTTCCTTCCAGAAATATTTCCTAATTTCAAGCTCAGCTCAAATGAAGCTCAGAATGCTTCATGAAGCCTTTCCAGGTATATTTCAACAAGGGGCTACTGTTTTACAGGGTGTTGTCAAAGCCTTTAGGAAAACAGTAATTGCCAAGCTTCTCCTGTGATTTCTTTGTTCCTATGCATATCATACACGAGAAATCTTTCTCAGAATGAATAACACCACTTTTTCTATTTCAATCACATCTTTCCTCATTGTCTGTTTAATACAGACACTGCCTCAAATTGGGGGAGATATTATACATGGTGGCTGAATCTTCACTTTGAAACTTCTTCCTATATTCAGAGATGCTCTTTTTATTGTCAGTAATAAACCACTGCAGAAGAGCCATCCCATTGCGCAGGGCCTTGGATTTTTTCAGGACCACATTGTACAGGGCTTTCAGATCCTCCAGGTGACCACCAGCATCACCTGTTCAGGATTTGGACTAGCAGGAGAAAAATTTCCATTATGTTAGCTTGACAATTTCATATTTAAATTTATTAAGAGATGAGTCTTAGGCTTTCAAAAATAAATTCTTTGGCTTCTGGAAAGTAATGAAAGAATGATAAGGTGTTTCAGCAATGGATAGATAAATATCTGTGATATCTTGGTATCCTCTTTAGAGCTTGCTTATGAGATATATAAGACAAACATCATTACTTTGTTTATGGAAAAAACAAACAAACAAGAAACACAGCATTAGCCAGTTTCATCACTCACTTTATTGGCCAGATTATATTTCAGAATTGTAATGTGAATGGGGTACTAACCTTCTGCTGGGTCAAAGAGGAGATCCATGACCAAGATTATAGGGAGTCTGATTCTGATGCTCCCCAACAATGAGCACTCTGCCAGATTGGAATGGCCTGCCTCAAGAGGTAGTGAGGTCCCTGTTACTAGGGATATTCCAGCACAAGCTGAATGACCAGTGATGTAGTAGAATTGGGACTAGATAATGTTCCTTGACTTTCACAGTCCAACTCTATACAGCATGGGTTCTGCCTCAGCCCCAGTCCAGGTCCATCAGTCCATAGAGCAGGCCCTTGTAGTGCTGTTTCTTGGTGTGCACCTTGCTGTGGTCTGTGAGTTCAGACTGCTTGGGGAAGGCCTTATCGCACTCGCTGCAGCAGAATGACCTGGCCTTGCTGTGTCTGCGCTGATGGACTCTCATGTCCGCTTTCATGCGGAAGCTCTTGCCACACTCGGGGCACTGGAAGGGCTTTTCCCCAGTGTGTATTCTGATGTGATCGGTGAGGTAATGATGCGTGGTGAAGCCCTTCCCACATTCGCTGCAGGAGAACGGCTTTTCCTCCCTGTGCCGGCGCTGGTGGGCCTTCAGGTCCCCCTTTGTTCGGAAGCTCTTGTCACACTCGGGGCACTGGAAGGGCCTCTCTCCCGTGTGCAGGGGTAGGTGCTTGAGCAGATGGCCCTTCTGGTGGAAGCTCTTATCACACTCAGGGCATTGGAAGGGCCTCTCCCCTGTGTGCAGGTGCTGGTGCCGGAGTAGTCGGGACTTTTGGGCAAAGTTCTTTTTGCACTCAGTGCACTGAAAGTGTTTTTTTGGCCTGTGAACTCTAATGTGATTGGCTAGTTGAGACTTGTGGGTGAAGCCCTTGCTGCACACACTGCAGTGGAATGGCAAGGGCCCAGACCAGTTCTGGTTTTGAAGATCATGTTCGTGGCTTTCCTCTTGTCTTGAAGATCCAGAATCCCCTGGAATGAAAAACAAAGACCTGGTCAGCAACTCATGGCTGCCCAATAGAAGGTTCAAGAGACTTTGAGGGCCTTGGGACCAGGGACTATGTCTTGGCTCTGATGATTACTCCCTGTGTGACCATAAGTGCTCATGATAGAACAAATGTTTTCAGGAGAAAACTTTGGTTACTGGAAGTGGTGAACCTACTCTTGGGAAAGAAAATCAGAGAAGCACAATCTTTTTGTCCTGGAATGGATACAACCATCCCTCTCTTAGGGCTTTTATTTTATTTTTTATTTCAAGTATGGTTATTTTTGATAACTAAAAAATTGGTAATTTCATTAGCTCAATAGGTGAAAAAACCTTTATCTTCTTCCTAACTTGCAGATTTAACAGGGAAGCTAACCCTTCTTCATGGGGGGCAATATCTTAAATTTTAACCCCTATAGAGTCCTTGACTTCTTTATCTATTGGCAAGCAACAGCAAAAAATGAGGTAATGTCTTTCCTACCCATGCTGAACACTGGCCTCCTCAATCAATGACAAGTTTCATTTTACCTCTTGGAATTCAGGAGTTCCGATTTCCCAATCATGATAGGAAAAATAAAACAGAACTCATCTCTGAGTGTTTAAGTAAAGATGCCTTGTAGCCTTCCCTGAATGGTTTCTTTATGGGATCTCTTGAAGCTCAGTCTTGCCCTGATATCAATTTCTAGCTCAAGAAAGGAAGACCTATCAGGGAACAAGAATCAGAATGTGCCACCTTCAGTTTCACTCTTTCCCCTCCTCCTAACTCACCCCCAAATGGCTGCACCTCTATGCTCTTCACATCAAGATGCTCATTATCACTGAAGAAGACTGCATAACCTCCTGCTTCTGAGTTCCCCTGATGATTGATGACTGGCTTTTCTCCTTGTTCAATCTGGGTTATTGAGTCTGGCTTGGAGATGGCACAGCCTGGAGAGAGGCCATACAGAAGCAGTTTTGTTTCTTTTAATTCAGATTACAAGTACAATACAGGAACACACACACACATACGCACACATATGTATAGAAATCCAGGATTTGGGTGCTGCTCCCACTGTAGCAGAATGCTGTCTCCTTCATTTGGCTCTTAGCTACCAATGAGTTGTTTGATTTCCCCACATGGCCTGCACTTCTAAAAGGACTGTGAAGTTTGTATTGATTTAATAAAGTTGAGCTAAAATTGCTTTTGTTTTGAAAATTCCTAAAGGTTGGCTCAAGGGGATTCAATATGTGCTGGTCTGTCACAAAACAAATCTGCAAATCGCTATGGTTTGAAAGTAACTGACCTCAACAGAAATGTTCCCAATAATGTTCTTGGTGGCAGTTTCTATTGCTCATTGACTCAGTGGGATGGGGCTATGCTGTTTGGAACTAAACTGCATCAACTTCCTCAAATTCATATTATATGATGCTTTAAGGTTTTTAAAACATTCTGATTAACACAACCTTGTGAAATTGGCAGTCCAAGTATATTATCCCTATTTCATTCATTTATTTTTTTCTGAGGGAATTGGGGTTAAGTAACTTGCCCAGGGTTACACAGACAGCAAGTATTAAGTGTCTGAGGCCAGATTTGAACTCAGGTCCTCCTGACTTCAGGGCTACTGCTCTATCCACTGCACCACTTAGTTGCCCCTCCCCATTTTAAAAATAGGGAAACTGAGGCTCATAGACATGATATAATTATGACTTGTTCACGGTCCATACTATATATAATTTGAGCTATCAGTTAAATCTAGGTTTCTTAATTCTTTCTAGGCTATGTTCTTCCCAGTTTCTACTAAACTAAGTTGTTCCTAGACAGTATATGAGTGTAAATTGTAAAGTATAGACTATAGGTCGAAAAAATTTCTTGGGCCAAGTAATTGGGCCAACTTGGGCCAAACTTGGGCCAACACGGAAGTTGTACTGGAGATGGGGAATCTGATAAGCAGAGATTGCCCTGGTTCAATTTAATCCCTTCCAATCTAGTTTTTATCCTAATCAATAATCAATAAGTTATTAAATGCCTACTATATGTCAGATATATACATACAAATGCAATGAATAAAATAATGTCCTCACACAAAAAACTTATATTTTCTCAAAACTCATGATGAAGATCATCAGAAAATTTCTGGCTGTTATCAGCTATTATTTATTTCACATCCTGTTTGAACTTTTTGCAACTATTAAAGTAAAATCTTGCTTTTAAAAACTTCCTGATTCTTTTGTGAATCCTTTTTGGAATCCACTATGGACAACAGTGTTCCTTTATATCAACTGCACATTTATAGCATTTCTTGCTGGATAGATGTGTTTGGCAAGAAATGATTGCATTGCCTTCTGATTTCTCTTATACTGAGGTAGTGCATTATTATTTGCATTGACAAATATTTATGTCCTGCTTGTTTACATTTTAGGTATACCTAAATAGACAAGTTCTTGGAAAAGTACAATGTAATTTATGGTGATAAATACTTCTGGCGATGTGCACTTCTATATATCTTTAGAATTTAGCTTGTCTTTCACAAAGTAGGAATGATTATCAAATATCAGTCATTTATTATAAGTAGGTAGGAAAGATATATGATATTCCTGTTTGGTATGGTAGATAAAGGTGAAACAGAGAGAGACAGTGTGTGTGTGTGTGTGTGTGTGTGTGTGTGTGTGTGTATGTGTGTGTGTGTGTGTGTGTGTGTGTGTGTGTGTGTACATCAATATTTTTGTGGTAGCAAAAAACTGAAAATAAAGTGGCTACCAATCAATTGGGAAATGGCTAAAAAACTACCCTATGGTAAATGAATGTAGTAGAATTGTACAGAATTTGGGAAAGGCTGATTATGAGGAAGTCAGGAAAAAGAAAAGATTTTTGTCTATTGATGCAGAATTAAATGAGTGGAACTAAAAGAATAAATACAGACAATATAAATGAAAAGATCATTAAAAATAAGTTGAACTCTAAGTATGGAAAATCAATAATGAAGCTAACAGTATATGATAGAACCTACCCTCATGAGGCTAACATTTGACTGTCATATTTAGGTTTGCTTTTCCTTTTCCAACTTCAGAATCTTGGGTTTCTTGATCAGAAGAAGAACAGGATAGAGCTCCTGTTTGTACATGACACATATGATAGTGAAGTTGTTTGGGGTCTGGAGCTCTGGTAGCTGATCTCTTGAAGCTAAGGCCAATCCTAAAATCAAACCCCAAAGCAGTTGGACATGACAAGAAAATTTAAGTCCCAGAAGGAGGAGCACCTGAAGATGGCCTCTTAGTTTCACTCCTTTCACTTTTTCATACTCACCAGAAAACAGCTGCCTCTGTGTCCTCTTTAAGTCACAAAGGTCATCAGACTTGGAACCAATGGCCAGTTCCCTTGTACTCAAGTGTCTCTGATCTCTGATGAATGGTTCTTCACCTTGTTCAATCTGGGTTATCAAGTTTGGTTTGGAAATGGCATAGCCTGGACAATAGGTCACAAAATGGCAAATGAGTTTGTTTATCTTCAGGTCACTAAAAGCACAAGTTTTGGGAACACCTATAATAAATGGAGATTTTATGGAGCTATAAAATGACTCTGCATCTTGGCATTAGGTTCCTAGAGATATGCTTAACCTATTTGGCTTTAAGTTGCCCATTAAATTGTCCACAACTTTTGTGAACAGTGATTAAACAATACCAATTATAATTACTTTTATTTTTTGAGTTCCTTCAAAGCCAGTAACTTAGTTGCCAGGAAATAAATACCTTTTGGTTCAAATTATTGGGCACTATCATTTTATATCCTCTTTGGATTTTTTGCCATTTTTGCTCACCAAATTTATATATATATATATATATATATATATATTTTTTTTTTTTTTTTAAACCTAACTATCCTCCTCTGTGTATTCTTTCTAGCATACTCAAGACAATTATTTTTTTTCTTTCTCTGTACATTTGTTGTGCTTATATATTTGACAATTAATAAGGTACTGCTTCCTCACATGTATTTTATTGTGAAGTGAACTGTTATTGATCTCTTGTATTGTTATGTCTTTATATGTTTATATACTGTTAATGATCTCCCCAAACAGAATACAAGCTCCATGAGGACAAATAGCTTATGCTTCTGTTTTCTCTACAGAATTTAATAAAGTGCCCTTCACAGTAAGAGTGAAACAAGCATTCATCAATCAATTGACTAGTGGAGCTAATGTTCTTCGGTAATGTTCTCTTCTCTAAAATATAATTGTTCTCTGGGAGCAGGTTTCTTGGGGAGCTTATGGAGTCAGCCTTAGTTTCAGTTCAGTTCAATAACCTCAAATACAGCCAGGAATTAAAGTCCAGATCCTTTATTATGTCCTTCAAAGTCTTGTCTCTTTTCCTGGGGCCCAGTTTTAGCAGAGGCCTCTCTCTCTCCTTGGTTCCAAGAACTTCCTCAGAATGTCTCTGAATGCAAAGGTTTGTCCTTTAGCCTCCATCCAGCACAAAAGTGGAAGTTGGAATGAACTTCGCCTCCTAGAGAGTGGGCCTGTGGGCTTCTGACTTGTGAATCTCCTGTAAGTCCAAAAGCAGGCTTTTCCTCTAGTGAGCTTGTCAGCTCCTCCTTATATATGCTCTCTTAAATGTGTGAATCTTGTAGAATTCTAGCAAGTACATTACTGAACTAGAGAACTGTTAAGTACTATGCTAAATTAGGTAATTATTGTCTCTATCAATTCCAGTGACTCAGCACTTTGTAAGAATTCTAACATTCTTACAAGCTGCTGCATAGGAAGACATAATGAAATTGTTGGACATGCTGGGAAAAATTTGTTTCTGAGTTATCATACATTAAAGCTGCTAAAAGGAAAAACTGAAAGATACATGGCAAGCTAAAATTTTGAGTTGCCATGAGATGAGATGCAGTGAGACAGATGATTTTTTGTAATAGCACCTGAGGCCTCATGGCAGAGATTAATATTAGCCGGGCTCAGGAAACACCATTGGAAAAAAATGCTATAGGGATAAATGACACTTTATAGACCTGAAATGGTAAGGGGGCCAAGTTAGACTAGCATGACAGCCTTAGTAGGGACACTAAACAAACTTTTCCAATTCCTGGTGATAATTTCAACTAAATAATGTTGGTTGCTATTAAAATTTACTCTTTCCTTTTTGCATTGTATCTTGTACTTCTGAAATTTATTGAGTTCAATAATATTGCTACTTATCCAGCTAGTCATTAAGGTCCAAAGAATTTCACAAAAGCTATATAAACTATCTGTAGCATCAATTTCTGTGGTAACACAAAACTGTAAACAAGACAGGTAGCTACTGATTGGTGAACAGGTATACTGAAGTAATGAAACATTACTGCTCCATAAAAAAATAGAAGATGAAGGAATTCAGAGAAACAGTGGAAAAGTTGTAGAAATGATGCAGAATGACAATTATATAAATTAACATTAAAAAGATAGAAGTCATATGAATTGCAATGTCCAACTTTGATACAGGAGAATAGATGACACAAGACATTTCCCTCTACTCAGTAAATAGAGAGAAGATCAAGACAAGAATGTTACATACACTATATATGAGGTTAATTTGTTGATTTGCTTTGCTTAACTGGTTTTCTTTGTTACAAGGGATACAGAGAAATTACTGTTGTTAAAAACAAAAGTGATAATAAAACTTTAAAATAAAAGTGAAATTGTGGAAAGGATCAATCAGGATGGGGTTTCTAGAAGAACTTTCAGGTTGTGATACAAGAGCTGGATGATCACTGAATCTGATTCTATAAGACACCATCAAAGTTCCTGATGAAAACATCTTACCCAGTGAGACCAAGGTCTCATAGTTGGTCTTCATAACATGCTTGTAAAGCTCCTTTTGCCACTCCTCCAAGGTCCCCCACTCCTGCTCTGTGAAATACATGGTCACATCATCAAATGTCACAGCCACCTGGAACCACAAGCATGAGTCATCCTTTCATTTTGCATCACTAACTCAGAAAATATCTTTTTCTATTCCATTTCTTTCATACAATGTAGATGCTGAAAACGGATTCCCACCAGGTTTATTTTAAATTCTTTAATCACAGGCAAGTGGAGAAGCTCTGAGTGTTCATTTTCCAAGACTATAAGGCTTCTCTTCTCAAGTGTGTGGCAGCAACAACATGGGCAGAGAATGGTAAAGTTGATGCACTCTGTGAAAGTTTGTTGAGGAAAACTGCAGGGGGATAACCTGGGAACCTGAGGAAAATTACCTGCCTCTCTGGCAAGTGGACCAAGAGACAATGTCCAGCTCCAGCCCTGCTCTAAATCCCTAAACTCTGAGGCTGTCAAGCCTCTGCCCCTGAAGCCTGATCTCTCAACTCTCCCTTTCCCTAAAATTATGGGCCCTGACTTGCAGTCCTACCTCAACATTCCCATGGCTCCTCTTCTCCACATCCTCTCAGCTGAGAAGCTTGCTTCATATTTTGCTGAAAAATATGGGCCATTTGCTGAGAGCTTCTGCTTGTCTCTCCTTGTCTCTCCTCACTTAGATCTCCCCCTTCCTCCACATCCTTCCCCTCCTTCTCACAGGTATGGAGGACTTTTCTCCTTCTGAAGAGGCAGTCCCCTCTTCCTGCACCTTGGACCCCATTCTGTCCTATCTTCTCCAGCAAACCGCCCTTTGTCAGTTGGCTACTGCCCTGGATTTTGCCTCCTGTCAGTGGACAAACTTTCTCCATTTGGTGTCTGACTTCTGTCCTCATCATCCAACTCAAAATGAACTCTCCCAAGTCCTCAAATTTAATGGCTTTTTCTCATTCCTCACCTTTGGTGACCTCCCTGTGCATCTGACACTGTCCATCCTGCTCTTCTTCTTGAGTCCTCTTTCTAGGTTTTCCCCCTTTGCTGGGAAACTCTTGTCACACTGGGGGTACTGGAAGGGCTTCTCTCCCATGTGCAGGTGCTGGTGCTGGAGCAGTTGGGACTTATGGGCAAAGTTCTTTTCACACTCAGTGCACTGAAAGTGTTTTTTTGGCCTGTGAATTCTAATGTGATTGGCTAGTTGAGACTTGTGGGTGAAGCCCTTGCTGCACACACTGCAGTGGAATGGCAAGGGCCCAGACCAGTTCTGGTTTTGAAGATCCTCTTGTTCCTCTTGTTTTGAAGATCCAGAATCCCCTGGAATGAGAAATGACGACCTGGTCAGCAACTCATGGTTGCCCGACAGAAGGTCCAAGAGACTTTGCCAAGGGACTTGGGACCAGTGACCAAGTTTAAGTCTTGTCTCTGATGCTTACTCCCTGTGTGACCATGGGTTCATGGATCAATTGGCATTTACTTCTGAATGAGCTTGCTTTGCCTTATCTGTAACACAACAGGGCTGATTTCATGGTCTGAGGTCTCATTCAACTTGGAATCTATGAACCTACTACCATCAATCACATAAGCAACAAGCACTAAGTAACCACCTATTATGTGCCAGTCTCTGGGGATACAAAGAAAAAATGTTAATCAGTTCCTAATCTAAAGGGCCTTAAAAGGGTGGGGAAAGACAAGTACATATTTAAAAGTATTTAGAATAAACATCTAATAATACAAGGAAACTAAAAACAAAGACAGGGAGGGAGAGCACTAGAGTTAGAGTTTTGAAAGAAATGAGAGATCCTAGAAAGCAGAGGTAAGTCTAGAAATGCTTCAGGGATTGAGGGCAGCTAAGGCAAAGGTCTAGAGGAGGGACATGGAGGAGGTTACTTTGATGAAAGGGAAGAGAAGGAAGGCATAAGGAACCTGGAAGGAGAGGTTTGGGCCAGGCTATGAAGAGCTTTAAACCCAGAGATAGTTTACCTCGGAGCTCCTGGAATGCTCTTTTGGCAGCGGTATATGGGGGCTGGGCTGCAGCTAGCATCTTCCTGAGACAGGGAGACAAGTTATCAATAAATGGGTGAGGGAGACTGAGACTTTGAGGATAACACTGAGGAGACCCAAAAATGGCAGCATCCTAAGCAAAGAAAGGCAAGTCTGTAAGAAGGGAGGTGGGAAGGAAGATAATGCCTTCTGTTTTGGACATTTGGGGTTTGAGATATCCATGGAAATCCAGTCTGAAGTGTTCAGTGTGCAGTCTGGAGAGCTCAGGAGAGACACTGGGGCTGAGGAGGCAGATCTTGGAGACATCTGAAGAAGGATAATTAAATCCATGACAGCTGATAGAGACAAAATGTGGAGAGAAGATGGTCTGGAGTAGTCTTGGGATATATTGTAGAGGATAAGTAGGTAGAAGTAGGAGAGGTAGTATCACAAAAGCCCAAAGAAGAGAGAGAATGGTCAGCAGTGTCAAGGGCTACAGAGTCACAGCAAGATGAGGACTGGAAAAAAAGGGACCTGAATCGGATATTAGATTATTGGTAATTTTAAAAGAGGCAGTTTCCTTAGAAGGGAGTGAGAAGCCTGATTGCAAAGGGATGAGGAATGAGAAAGGGTAAAGAAAGAAGAGGTAACAAGTGGAGACAATTTTTTTCCTAGGCGTTTGGGAGGAAAAGAAGATATCTAGGAGGATTGTGTGAATATTTTTTTTGATGATTGAAGAGACTTGGATATACTTGGAGGAACCTAGGGGAAGAAACAGTAGATAGAGACAAAGTGAAGTTTAGAAAGTGTGAAAACAGATGAGAGCAGGGTTAATTTGATGGAGAAGATAGGAGGGGAAGGAATAAAGGTCACATTGGTTAGAAGGTCACCTCATTATCAAAAAATTAGAATTAAGAAAAAGAGAATAGGGAAATATTATCAAGGGACTAGAGAGAAAAAAAAAGGGGGAAGAGATTGTGGTCTTAATTTTTTCAGTAAAGTAAGAGGTGAGGTATTTGGGTGAGATGGTGGGAATATGGGAGAATTTGAAAAGGAACAGGAAGTTTGGAGTAGAAGCGGGAAAGCTTTTGGATGGATTTCCTTCAGTGAGGGATGAAAGTGAAGTCAAAAAACGAGTAATAGTCTTGAGAATGTAGAGGGGAGTGGAGCTCATGATGAGGGAAAGGAATTGATTTATAGGGGCTAAGGAGAGATGGTCAGAGTTAGATCCAGGACAGTCCTAGGTTCATGGTTTATTGATCTTTTCCTCTCTCATACTGATTCTGGTTTCTGTGTATTACGGAGTATTGAAAAGTGCACTGAAGCTGGTATCTAATGACTGGGTTTGACTTCCAGATCTTCTATATATGAGTGGTGTGACTATCTAAATCTCAACTAGATTAAGATCAGGGTTGTTGTGTGAACCAAATGGTATGCTGCACTGTCTTTTGTAACTATAAAGCTCTATATTAATGTAGGACATTTAAAATGTTTCTTGAATTTATCTTTCCATGTGTTTACCAGAATCAGACCTGACTTGGCAGGTACTGAAATTCCCTGCCCCTCTTTCTCAAATTTCATTCCCATTCTTTCCTTAAATTCACTTCTTCATTAATATAATTAAATATAATCACACTGTTTAGACAAGATTTAAATTGGATGTACATAAACCAGGTGAGCCATGACCCAAAAGACATAAAGCTTTGATACCTCTTGTAATATCAAGCCTCAAACTTGTGAACCCAAAGATTTCTCTCCCTGAAGGAAGACACAAAGACATGGAGAATGTTTATGAGCAATAGGCTTGTTTCATGTTTATGAAGTGATATAAAGTTCCTTCCACATATTTTGTAAAAAGACATGTAATAACATATGTAGTATATGTTACATATATTACCTTATTTGATATTCATAGTGATTAATGAAGTACGGTAATAGAATATTTTGTGTAGAATCTAAATATTATTCTTATTTATAGATGAGAAATTGAAGTTTAGAGAGATATAAGTTGCCCATAATCACATAGCTGATAAAAGGAAAAGGTGGAGAGGCATTCTGGGGAACACGTCTCTTTCCACAAATCTATACAGCCTCTCAAATAGCCATAAATTAACTCTCTGCCTTCTTCCTACTTGCCCAGATTTGAAACTGGGCTCCAGGACAAGGTCAAGATTGTTCTTTCTCCATTCTTACTCATGTTGGAACAAATGTTTTCAGGAGAAAACTTTGGTTACTGGAAGTGGTGAACCTACTCTTGGGAAAGAAAATCAGAGAAGCACAAGCTTTTTGTCCTGGAATGGATATAACCATCCCTCTCTTAGGGCTTTTATTTTATTTTTTATTTCAAGTATGATTATTTTTGATAACTAAAAATTGGTAATTTCATTAGCTCAATAGGTGAAAAAACCTTTATCTTCTTCCTAACTTGCAGATTTAACAGGGAAGCTAACCCTTCTTCATGGGGGGCAAAATCTTAAATTTTAACCCCTATAGAGTCCTTGACTTCTTTATCTATTGGCAAGCAACAGTAAAAAATGAGGTAATGTCTTTCCTACCCATGCTGAACATTGGCCTCCTCAACCAATAACAAATTTCATTTTACTTCTTGGAATTCAGGAGTTCCGATTTCCCAATCATGATAGGAAAAATAAAACAGAACTCATCTCTGAGTGTTTAAGTAAAGATGCCTTGTAGCCTTCCCTGAATGGTTTCTTTATGGGATCTCTTGAAGCTCAGTCTTGCCCTGATATCAGGTTTTAGCTCAGACCATCAAGAAAGGAAGACCTATTAGGGAACAAGAATCAGAATGTGCCACCTTCAGTTTCACTCTTTCCCCTCCTCCTAACTCACCCCCAAATGGCTGCACCTCTATGCTCTTCACATCAAGATGCTCATTATCACTGAAGAAGATTGCATAACCTCCTGCTTCTGAGTTCCCCTGATGATTGATGACTGGCTTTTCTCCTTGTTCAATCTGGGTTATTGAGTCTGGCTTGGAGATGGCACAGCCTGGAGAGAGACCATACAGAAGCAGTTTTGTTTCTTTTAATTCAGATTACAAGTACAATACAGGAACACACACACACACACACACACCATATGTATAGAAATCCAGGATTTGGGTGCTGCTCCCACTGTAGCAGAATGCTGTCTCCTTCATTTGGCTCTTAGCTACCAATGAGTTGTTTGATTTCTCCACATGGCCTGCACTTCTAAAATTGCTTTTGTTTTGAAAATTCCTAAAGGTTGGCTCAAGGGGATTCAAGATGTGCTGTTTGTCACAAAACAAATCTGCAAATCGCTATGGTTTGAAAGTAACTGACCTCAACATAAATGTTCCCAATAATGTTCTTGGTTGCAGTTTCTATTGCTCATTGACTCAGTGGGATGGGGCTATGCTGTTTAGAACTAAACTGTATCAACTCCCTCAAATTCATATTATATAATGCTTTAAGGTTTGAAAACATTGTGATTAATATAACCTTGTGAAATTGGCAATCCCCATTTTAAAGATAAGGAAACTGAAGCTCATAGACATATGATTTTGACTTGTTCATGAACTATACTATATATAATATGAGCTATCATTTGAAGCTGGGTTTCCTAATTCTCCCTATTCTATAGTTTTATATTCTCTATGTTCTTCCCAGTCTCTACCACATCAAGTTGTTCCTAGACAGTATATGAGTGTAAGTTGTAAAATATAGACTACAGGTGGAAAAAATTACTTGGGCCTTGAGTTAAGCTTCCAACACTGGGAGGTGGTAGTGGAGATGGGGAATCTGATAAGCAGAGATAAGCATGGTTCAATTTAATCCTTTCAAAACTAATTTCTATCCTAATCAACAGTCAATAAGTTATTAAATGCCTACTATATGACAGATATATACATACAAATGCAATGAATAAAAAAATGCCTACACACAAAAAACTTATATTTTCTCAAAATTTTTATGATGAAGGTCATAAGAAAATTTCTGGATATTATCAGCTATTATTTATTTCACATCCTATTTGAATTTTTTTGCAACTTTTAAATTCAAATCTTGCTTTTGAAAACTTCCTGATTCTTTTGTGAATTCTTTTTGAAATCCACTATGGACAACGGTGTTCTTTATATCAACTGCACATTTATAGCAGTTATTGCTGGATATATGTGTTTGGCAAGAAATGATTGCATTTATAAATATTTATGTCCTGCTTGTTTACATTTTAGTTATCCCTAAATAGACAAGTTCTTGGAAAAGTACAATGTAATTTATGGTGATAAATACTTCTGGCGATGTGCACTTCTATATATCTTTAGAATTTAGCTTGTCTTTCACAAAGTAGGAATGATTATCAAATATCAGTCATTTATTATAGGTAGGTAGGAAAGATATATGATATTCCTGTTTGGTATGGTAGATAAAGGTGAAACAGAGAGAGACAGTGTGTGTGTGTGTGTGTGTGTGTGTGTGTACATCAATATTTATAGTAGCACTTTTTGTGGTAGCAAAAAACTGAAAATAAAGTGGCTACCAATCAATTGGGAAATGGCTAAAAAACTACCCTATGGTAAATTAATGTAGTAGAATTGTACAGAATTTGGGAAAGGCTGATTATGAGGAAGTCAGGAAAAAGAAAGATTTTTGACTACTGATGCAGAATTAAATGAGTGGAACTAAAAGAATAAATACAGACAAAATAAATGAAAAGATCATTAAAAATAAGTTGAACTCTAAGTATGGAAAAATCAATAATGAAGCTAACAGTATATGATAGAACCTACCCTCATGAGGCTAACATTTGACTGTCATATTTAGGTTTGCTTTTCCTTTTCCAACTTCAGAATCTTGGGTTTCTTGATCAGAAGAAGAACAGGATAGAGCTCCTGTTTGTACATGACACATATGATAGTGAAGTTGTTTGGGGTCTGGAGCTCTGGTAGCTGATCTCTTGAAGCTAAGGCCAGCCCTAAAACAAACCCCAAAGCAGTTGGACATGACAAGAAAATTTAAATCCCAGAAGGAGGAGCACCTGAAGATGGCCTCTTAGTTTCACTCCTTTCACTTTTTCATACTCACCAGAAAACAGCTGCCTCTGTGTCCTCTTTAAGTCACAAAGGTCATCAGACTTGGAACCAATGGCCAGTTCCCTTGTACTCAAGTGTCTCTGATCTCTGATGAATGGTTCTTCACCTTGTTCAATCTGGGTTATCAAGTTTGATTTGGAAATGGCATAGCCTGGACAATAGGTCACAAAATGGCAAATGAGTTTTGGGAACACCTATAATAAAAGGAGATTTTATGGAGCTATAAAATGACTCTGCATCTTGGCATTAGGTTCCTAGAGATATGCTTAACCTATTTGGCTTTAAGTTGCCCATTAAATTGTTCACAACTTTTGTGAACAGTGATTAAACAATACCAATTATAATTACTTTTATTTTTTGAGTTCCTTCAAAGCCAGTAACTTAGTTGCCAGGAAATAAATACCTTTTGGTTCAAATTATTGGGCACTATCATTTTATATCCTCTTTGGATTTTTTGCCATTTTTGCTCACCAAATATTTTAAACCTAACTATCTTACTCTGTGTACTCTTTCTAGCATACTCAAGACAATTATTTTCTTCTTTCTCTGTATATTTGTTGTGCTTATATATTTGACAATTAATAAGGTACTGCCTCCTGACGTATTTTATTGCTGAAATGAACTGTTATTGATCTTTTGTATTGTTATATCTTTATATGTTTATATACTGTTAATGATCTCCCCAAACAGAATACAAGCTCCATGAGGACAAATAGCTTATGCTTCTGTTTTCTCTACAGAATTTAATAAAGTGCCCTTTACAGTAAGAGTGAAACAAGCATTCATCAATCAATTGACTAGTGGAGTTAATGTTCTTCCAAGCTGCTGCATAGGAAGACATAATGAAATTGTTGGATATACTGGGAAAAATTTGTTTCTGAGTTATCATACATTAAAGCTGTTAAAATGGAAAACTGAAAGATACATGGCAAGCTAAAAATTTGAGTTGCCATGAGATGAGATGCAGTGAGACAGATGATTTTTTGTAATAGCACCTGAGGCCTCATGGCAGAGATTAATATTAGCCAGGCTCAGGAAACACCATTGGAAAAAAATGCTATAGGGATAAATGACACTTTATAGACCTGAAATGGTAAGGGGGCCAAGTTAGACTAGCATGATAGCCTTAGTAGGGACACTAAACAAACTTTTCCAATTCCAGGTAATAATTTCAACTAAATAATGTTGGTTGCTATTAAAATTTACTCTTTCCTTTTTGCATTGCATCTTGTACTTCTGAAATTTATTGAATTCAATAATATTGCTACTTATCCAGCTAGTCATTAAGGTCCAAAGAATTTCACAAAAGCTATATAAACTATCTGTAGCATCAATTTCTGTGGTAACACAAAACTGTAAATAAGACAGGTAGCTACTGATTGGTGAACAGGTATACTGAAGTAATGAAACATTACTGCTCCATAAAAAAATAGAAGATGAAGGAATTCAGAGAAACAGTGGAAAAGTTGTAGAAATGATGCAGAATGACAATTATATAAATTAACATTAAAAAGATAGAAGTCATATGAATTGCAATGTCCAACTTTGATACAGGAGAATAGATGACACAAGACATTTCCCTCTACTCAGTAAATAGAGAGAAGATCAAGACAAGAATGTTACATACACTATATATGAGGTTAATTTGTTGATTTGCTTTGCTTAACTGGTTTTCTTTGTTACAAGGGATACAGAGAAATTACTGTTGTTAAAAACAAAAGTGATAATAAAACTTTAAAATAAAAGTGAAATTGTGGAAAGGATCAATCAGGATGGGGTTTCTAGAAGAACTTTCAGGTTGTGATACAAGAGCTGGATGATCACTGAATCTGATTCTATAAGACACCATCAAAGTTCCTGATGAAAACATCTTACCCAGTGAGACCAAGGTCTCATAGTTGGTCTTCATAACATGCTTGTAAAGCTCCTTTTGCCACTCCTCCAAGGTCCCCCACTCCTGCTCTGTGAAATACATGGTCACATCATCAAATGTCACAGCCACCTGGAACCACAAGCATGAGTCATCCTTTCATTTTGCATCACTAACTCAGAAAATATCTTTTTCTATTCCATTTCTTTCATACAATGTAGATGCTGAAAACGGATTCCCACCAGGTTTATTTTAAATTTTTTAATCACAGGCAATTGGAGAAGCTCTGAGTGTTCATTTTCCAAGACTATAAGGCTTCTCTTCCCAAGTGTGTGGCAGCAACAACATGGGCAGAGAATGGTAAAGTTGATGCACTCTGTGAAAGTTTGTTGAGGAAAACTGCAGGGGGATAACTCGGGAACCTGAGGAAAATTACCTGCCTCTCTGGCAAGTGGACCAAGAGACAATGTCCAGCTCCAGCCCTGCTCTAAATCCCTAAACTCTGAGGCTGTCAAGCCTCTGCCCCTGAAGCCTGATCTTTCAACTCTCCCTTTCCCTAAAATTATGGGCCCTGACTTGCAGTCCTACCTCAACATTCCCATGGCTCCTCGTCTCCACATCCTCTCAGCTGAGAAGCTTGCTTCATATTTTGCTGAAAAATATGGGCCATTTGAGAGCTGCTGCTTGTCTCTCCTTGTCTCTCCTCACTTAGATCTCCCCCTTCCTCCACATCCTTCCCCTCCTTCTCACAGGTATGGAGGACTTTTCTCCTTCTGAAGAGGCAGTCCCCTCTTCCTGCACCTTGGACCCCATTCTGTCCTATCTTCTCCAGCAAACCGCCCTTTGTCAGTTGGCTACTGCCCTGGATTTTGCCTCCTGTCAGTGGACAAACTTTCTCCATTTGGTGTCTGACTTCTGTCCTCATCATCCAACTCAAAATGAACTCTCCCAAGTCCTCAAATTTAATGGCTTTTTCTCATTCCTCACCTTTGGTGACCTCCCTGTGCACCTGACACTGTCTGTCCTCCTCCTCTCCCTGAGTCCTCCCTCTGGTTTCTGGCTGCTTCCCTTCCCACCTGACCGGACCAGGCTTTCCCCGGGGCCTGTCACCACCGGCACCCCCCATCTCTTTTCTATTTCACTTGTCTGTTCCATCAGTCCCAAAGGCTTCACTCTCGTCTCTGTGCAGATGCTTTTCAGAGCTACGCACTCCACCCAGACTTCTCAGCCGCTGCCACTGCCCACTGGCCAACCTGCCCCCCAAGGCCGCCCCCTTCCTGGCCGCTGGCACGGGTATCCCCCTTTCTCCTTCTGCCAGGTCTGTGGAAGTGACCCAGAGGTCTCTCTGCCCTCTGCTCCTCATCCCCAAGAGGGGTTCCGAGGGTCACTGGCAACCTGGTAACTCCCACAGCAAGCTCTCCAGTGTAGAGAGCCACTCTGTGTGGGGGGGAGTGGGGGAACTCTGGGGGAGGTAGCAGCGCTTCAGCCCAGCTGTCACCTGCTGACACTGGTTTGGGGGACGGTGGGGGGTGGGGGTGTCTCAGCTATCCTGACAACTGGAGTGGGGGAGGGGTGAGACAACTCCTGTTTCAGGTGAAGCAGGGATCCCACAGTAAAAGAAGCAGTTACATCCGAGCCGCAGGGGCTTGTACTAAGCACATGAGCGGAGCGCTGCGGTGATGTAATGGCACCAGTTGGCACTTGTTGTAGTGATGTAATGGTACTACGGCATTTAGGGCTGGCAGAACTTGAAATGAGCTGACTGCCTGTCTGACCCCTCGGGGACATCTGGCAGCCCCACGTGGGCTCTAGAAAGCCCGCTGTGACCTCGGGGATCCCAAAGTAGGCTCTCCCGGTTCCTCAGAGTCCGAGGCCTCCGTCGCGCAGGGGCGTTCCAGACTATTCTCTATGGCCCGCTGCGGGGCTTCCCTCGGAACTAGGCTCGGCAGCACAGCGCTGGGCGCGCGCCCCGGGCGGCTACGGGAGCACTGCCTCTCCCTCCTCCTCCTCCTCCCTCTCGGAGCCAGGCCTGGGGGGGGCACTCGGGCTCTAGGAGGCACGGGCTCACATTCCGGTTGTTAGCTGAGTGACCTCTGGGACTCGGTTTCCCCCCTGTAAAACAATCCCTCCCAGCTCAGGAGGGGAGTCCTCGAGGCCGGACCCTAGCGCCGGGAGCTGCTCCTCCCCCGGCCCCTCCCGCAGGCCGGGAGCTCCGCCTCCCTTGCACCGGGCCGGTGCGGCCGCTCTTACCGAAACAGGAGCCACTGGGGCCATGCCCTCCTCTCCTCGGCCGGGAGCACCAAGCGTGGTGTCAGGGCAGAGCGCGCTGGGACACGAGATGCATCGGGGGACGCGCCGCCCGCCGCAGGGTGGAGCTGCCACTTCTCCCAAACCCCGCCCCCTCAGAGCCTCGGCCCCGCCCACCCCTTCCCGGGCCTCTCGGCTCCGCCCCTTCCGCTCCGGTTTCTCTCCCCGGAAATCTCTTTCCGTCCCTCCTCCATGCGCTGCAGGAGGTCTGGTCTCCCAGTCTGGCTGGTACTCTGAACCGCGCCGGTCTCGAGGCCAGTTCTTTTCCAGCCGTTCGGTCCCTCGATCCTTCCGGCTTTCTCCCAGCCTTTCGCGGTCCGCTCCCTGTCTTGAACTCTATAGAAACCTCGGCCCCTTTCCGGGCTCTTCGGACCCACCATTGGTCGTTGAGCGCATTTAACTCAATAATATTGAGCGCCTGGTTTTCGGTTCTGGCAAACACATTAAAAAAAAAAAAAAAAAGGCGCTGGCAGATGTGAGACTTGCTGGAAGGGGGGTGGGGCGGCGAGGGCTTATCGCCCACAGCTCGTTTAGAGGGAACTAGAGTCAGGGCAGCTGCGGAGCTTCAGAACTCATTGATGGCTCTGGTCAGCCTGGAGGAGACGGCTGCTGTTCGTTGGAAAGGCTGTCCGACATAAGGAAGCTGGACTTTTCTGCTTGGCGGACAGGAATATGCGGCTCGGTCCGGAAAAGCTTCCTCCCAATTAGCAGCGTCCTCAAGTAGGCTGGGCCGCCTTACCAGGTGGTAGCTCCTCAGGCTAGGACTGCGCAGCCCCGCCGGGAATCAGTGGTGGGGACTAACTTACCGTAAGGGTTGCTTTGCCCGCCTGGCTACCGAAGTCTTCCCAAACCGAGTCTGCTGTCAGTCATTAGCTTCGAATGGCTGTCCCTCGGAAAAGTTAGATTACAGTTTCCCCAGTTAATTCCTCCCCCAATCTGTCCCATTTGTTAAAAGGCACCGTCTTTTCTGTTACAGGAGCTCCCAGCCGTGGAGTCCGGATTCTTCCTTTTAATCATGCTTTTATCCAATCAGTGGCTGAGTTTGGCTCATTAAGAGCTCCACAGCACTCACACCCACCTCGCTTGGGTTTTCCACAGCTCCCCTAATAGGGTGTGGTCAGCCCTTCCCAGATGTTACAAAAGCTTCCTTCCACTCTTCCATCCTCCAAATGGCTACTTTTCCTTAAACACAGACTGACCGCGTGGATCTTCTCAAATTTTTCCTATTCCCGTTGCCTCCAACATAAAGTCAAAACAAAACAATGCTTCGCCCTCCACAATAGGCTCGAGAATCAGAGTTGGGAATGACTCCCAAGTGCCATTTGGTTTTCATCTAAAATAAAATCCCCACCATGCTGTCCCTTGGCCGTCCGGCCTTTGATCAGAGATCTCCTTGAGAGGAAACTATCATTTCTCACACAAGTCCATTCCAGTCCTACGTTAATTCCTAAGAAGCTTTTTCCTCATTTCAAGCCTTTATTTCTCTTTGCAACTTCCACTTGTTTGTAGGCCTGTCCTCTGGAGCCAAGTGGAAAAATAACTGCTTTTACACACTTGCAGGTAGCTGTATCTCCACTGACTTTTTGCCTCAGGGTAACATAAAACCAATGTTACTTTGAGTCCTGACTCAGTTCTGAAACGATGTAATTGTACCATTGCCTCTTCTGAGCTCCTTTGGACAATCCCCCGAAGACTGAAACACTTTCCCTCATTATGCTTTTCCCAGCCCCTCCCTTCATTTTTATCCAACATATAGGTTATTTGTACATGTTTGTTTTCTCCTCAGACTGAGTTTCTTGAGAGCAAGGGACTAGTTTGGGGGATTTAAAAGAAGTCGGCAGAGATGAAGAGGGAGAATATTCTAGATATGGGGGGGGGATACCCAGACAGAATGCCTGAAGTTGAGAAAGTCTCATTAGTAGAATAGAAGGAAGGGAGATTCATTGGATCTAACGATATGTGTCAAGGAAAAAGTTGTAAGAAAGCTGGAAAGGTAGGAGGGGGGCTAAGTTATGAAGGGCTACTAATACTACTAAAATAATTTTTAGAGATATTCATGATAGTGAATAAGAAGTATAAGAAATATCTTAAGAAAGATAATCAGTCAGTTGCCAGATAGGTTTTAAATCATATCAGTTTATAGTAATAACAAACCATTTATTATATAAATGTATAATTACTACAATTTATTATACTGTGCTTACACAAAATACCTCCTGAAACTTTTAGTAAAATACTATCACAGAAAAGTGATTCACTGTTTATTATGGTCATTCATTATTTTTAAAAAAAACATATAAATAAAATGTTATGAAAAATATAGAGTAACTCATGATTTCATGAATCCCCAATAAATTCCCAGGAAACATTATTTCTCATTCTGGAATCTAAAAGATTAACATTTGTTGAGAGTTTGAAAATACTAATTGGGATGATGCCCTAAGATTCGCCGGGCCAAAAATGCACAATAGATTATCTAAATTTCTAAAAGTAATTAGTTGGCTATTGCCAATCATATAGTGCTTTAAGGTTTATAAAGTGCTTTATAGGCATCAGTTTGAGTTCACAAAAACTATGAGGTATTTTATAGCCATTATCCACATTTTATATAAGAGAAAACTGATGTTCTGAATTAAACAACATATTCAATGATGCCAGAACTAATAAAAGTCAGAGGGCAGATTTAAACCTTTAGACTTCAGTACTTTATCTAACATACCACAATGGCCCTGTATCAAATGTAACCTCCTGAGCCCCAGTTTCAATGACATCACAAAAACTTCAATACTACTCCCAGTCATTTTTTTTTTTTTTTTTCAGCTAAAGCTGATCCTGATGGATTTCTGCAGGCTATTTCCCCTGTTTCAGATGCCTTTTACCTACCCTTCCAGATAAATTCTGACAATGTTAGCTGGTGTTTTATGTCCATGGGAACTAGTGAGATATACACCCTCTCTAGCAGAGAGCTCTGCAGGAGGTAGGGAGACTACACAGGTTCACTGCAGTCAGATGAATCTCTACAACTACTGATGGGCTCTCAGACTGAAAGGCTCCATTTATTATTGTGTCAGTACTAACTACAAGGAAACAACCCCACCAAGTTCCTCAATTATAATAGCATGAAATTGGGACCACATTTTGTAGGATCTTCATTCAGGGTGTTCAGTTGAGCTTCACCCATTCATATTTAAGATAGGTAGGGGAACGATTTCCATCCTCATCATACTGACTATTCCTTAAGTTTATTTAGGGTTATTTCTCAATCTTTCATGGCCTAATTTTCTAGATTTTTCCAAAGAGTAAAAATATTTTACCAACAGAGAGATGATCCATACTTTTTCTTTTTGAACAAAGACAACATTACCCAGTTTGGTCACTCACATTATTGGCCAATTGTTATTCAGATCCCCTGAAGGATGCTATATGATCAGAATACCAAACAATTGCTTGTTCCACATAGAATTCTGACAACTTGGAGTTCTTGGGATGCGATTCTCATGTTGTAGGGGGATTGTATTAGGTAACATCTTAGGTCCCTTCTAACTGTAACATGGACTTTGACTCTGTATTTGATAATCACTTGCGTGTCACGATTCTGCTTCAGCCCCAGTCCAGATCCATCAGTCCGAACAGCAGGGCCCGGTAGTGTTGTTTCTTGGTGTGTACTTTAATATGGGCTGTGAGCTTGGACTGCTTGGGGAAGGCCTTATCGCACTCGCTGCAGCAGAATGACCTGGCTTTGCTGTGTCTGCGCTGGTGGACTCTCATGTCCGCTTTCATACGAAAGTTCTTGCCACACTCGGGGCACTGGAAGGGCCTTTCCCCTGTGTGCAGTCTGATGTGCTCGGTGAGATAACAATGTTTGGTGAAGCTCTTACCGCACTCACTGCAGGAGAACGGCTTCTCTCCCCTGTGCCGGCGCTGGTGGGCCTTCATGTCAGCTTTTAGCCGGAAACACTCATCACACTCGGGGCACTGGAAGGGCCTCTCCCCTGTGTGCAGGCGCTGATGCCTGAGCAAATGGCCCTTCTGGCGGAAGCTCCTGTCACACTTGGGGCACTGGAAAGGCCTCTCCCCTGTGTGCAGAAGCCGGTGCCGCAGTAATTCGTATTTTCCAGCAAAGTTCTTATCACACTCGGTGCACCAGAAGTGTTTCTCTCGTCTGTGGATCCTCAAGTGTTTGGTTAATTGAGCCTTGTGAGTGAAGGCCTTGCTGCACTCACTGCAATGGAATGGTAAGGGCTCAGACCAGTTCTGGTTTTGAGGACTTTCCTCTTGTCCTGACCTTGATCCAGAATCCCCTGGAATAAAAAACAGATCTAGTCAGTGCTTGTGCCCTGACCAAGTGGTGACCACAACTACAACCACAACCACAGCATTCTAAGTTCTGCAGTGTGTTTCACATCCTTTATCTTATTTGATTTCTGTGACAATCCTGGGAGATTTTCTGATTGGGGAAACTGAAGTTCAATGTGGTAAGTTTCTTGCGCATGATCATGGAGCTTCTAAATGTTCGTGGCAGGATTTGAACTCAAATCTTTCTCAGGCCAGTCCTCATTTCTTTATGCAATGATAGCTCTAACCATCAGCATTTACCCATTGGAGTTTGCTCAGTCTGGAGCCAGAGACTGAAGTCAGCAGGCTGTACGGGAAGGAACATTGGATTTGGAATCCAATGATCTGGCTTTGGGCCCTTGCTAGCTCTCTTACACGTACCAGTGTGTGACTATGGAGATGACAATCCCTACTCTGTTGTGGGCACCCAATGGCACAATGCACACATAATCCTAAAGGGCACTACAGAAATGTAAACCAGAGATTAATGTCTGTTGAATTGAATCTACCACTCTAGGACTTTCTTTGGTTAAACCCTGACTCTCTGGCCTATTAAAATCCAGTCCCTATCTTGTGCCAGAAAGGCAATCAATCATTCTTCCCTAACATTTCTTAATTAATTCTTAATTAACGCAATGAAATATAACTAGATTGCTGAGTCTGGATTGAAACTAGATAAGATGTAAACCTTAGGGTGACAGGTAACAAGTACTATATATTTCCCCCTGAATGGAGCAGATCAGGTGTGGAAGAGAAATGCTTTAGGAGAACTGAGAACATCTTTCTCCAATCTGTGGAATAACTTACACAGAGGTCTTTGAGAGAGACTCAGGATCTTCATTACTCCCTGAATTTCACCATTTTTTTCAAGAAATTTTCCAGGAAGATGCAATGTGGAGGAATATTAGATCTCAAGGAGGTGGAAGAGGAAACTTATGAAAGGAGCACTGGAGAATTCCTCAGAAACTGTGATTGATTTTTCTACAAACTCTGATGGGCAAACAGGCTTGGCCAATGTTTATGATAATTAAAAAAATAATGGAATGCTATGCTATCATTTTAAAGTTTCATTCAGTTTTCTTTCAACTGATCTGTAATAAGTACCATGTAAATAACATCTTATAGTTAGAAAACACTTAAAACACATGACCTTATTTGACCTTTACAACCCTGTGAAGTAATGAATATAAAATGTTTTGCATGTGATGTAAATGTTTTCACCCTCATTTCCTAAGTAAACAAAGTTAGAGAAAGCTGAACATCCAATATATTGGTGACAATGATAATAGTAATAAAAGCTAACAGTTTTATAGCTCCTACTATATAGTAGGCACTATGCTAAGGGTTTTTACAAATATCTCATCTGGTCTTCACAACAACCCTGTGGAAATAGGTACTATTATTACCTCCATTATTGAGATATACAGGTCAAATAACTTGCCCAGAGTCATAGAGTTAATGAGTGTCTGAGGCAGAATTTGAACTTAAGGCTTCCCAACTCTGGTCCAGTGCTCTATCCATTGTGCTACATTGCTGGTATAGTAGTAATTGCTGCCTCTCTAAAACTCATAGGAAGGTAAAAATAGGAGATGAGGAAGGAGGAGGCATTTGGATATATTATTCCTGACTCTTCATATTCAGAAATGACTACGTTCCTGAGCTCAGGCATATCAGTATTGGATGTTCCTCTCCTTCAAATCCGGATGTTGGACCCATTTCTCTATAAAACTTTTGAGACTGGTAGTGGTAAGATTATTCCAGAAGAAGAAATGAGAAAGATCTCAATCTTGTCTGATCTGAGAGATATAATCTTGACCATAGCCTATTTTATTTCAGGTGTCTCATTTAAGTAAAGGAGATAGCAGGAATCTCATTATAGTCTCTCTTCCTTGATCCAGAGATAACCAGGAACCTCTAAACCAGGGGTTCTCAAACTATGGCCTGAGGGCCAGATGGGGCCTGCTGGGTTATGGCAAATGGGCTGAGGGGTGGAGACAGAGTGTGAGTTTTTGTTTTTACTATAGTCTGGCCTTCTCACAGTCTGAGGGACAGTGAACTGGCCCCCTATTTAAAAAGTTTGAGGACCACTGCTCTAAACCTTCCTTTTCCTCATTCTGGGACAATTCAAAAATTTCAAACCTAAATATTGGCTTATTACTCATTAGAAACCAATAACCAAAAATGAAACAGTAACATCTCCCCTCATGATGCTGCACAAGGAACTTCCTGTCTCATATTTTTAAAAATCCAGAACTTAGGGATCCTGATCACACAGGAAAAATTGAGACTTCTTCTCTGTATGTTCAAATGGAGTTAACCCCCCATATGACAGTAAAGTTTGCTTTGGATCTTGAGTCTTGGGTAATTAGTATCTTTTGAAGCCCATCCTGTCCAGATACCAAACTTCAGCTCAGTTTAGCATTAAGGGAAGATTTAAGTTTCCCAGCTAGGAACATACTTTTTTTTGGTCTCACTGATCTCATCTTTTCTCACTCACCACAAAGCAGTTGCGTTTTGGTGTGCTTCAACTCAAGACAATCATCAACTCCAGAGCCAATTGCCAGGTCTCTTGTCCCTAAGTTTTCCTGACCTCTGATGAACGGTTCTTTCCCCTGTTCAATCCAGGTGATCAAGTCTGGTTTGGGAATGGCACAGCCTATAAAGGTCACACACACAAAAAAGAAATAAAGTTTAAAAAAATTAATTAGATGTCCAAATTATGCAAAAATATGTGGGCCCTGGGATGCTCTAAAACAGAACACAACTGTTCACAATCTACCAGTTAGGATTAACATATTTGGTTCTCAGCCACCTATGATTTGCTTTATATCTCCCCATTTCCCATCCTCAAAATATCATTACAAGATATATAGTCATTTAATAAAATAAGTTCAGATTATTTTTGCTTTGAGAATTCCTTAAGAGCCATTTAAGTGGACTCAAGATATTCTGGGCTAACAAGAAATGAGGCATCAAGATCACAACGTTTTGAAAGCAACTTACTTCAGCTTTCCTGGGAAAGTTTCCATTACCTAGCAGAGGGAATGAATGGACCATTTTTAGAAGAGTTGATTTAAATGAAGGTACTTAAAAACTAAGCTTTTTGAAAATAATAGGGGCAGCTAGGTGACACAGTGGATAGAGCACCAGCCTTGAATTCAGGAGGACACGAGTTCAAATCTGGTCTCAGACACTTAACACTTCCTAGCTGTGTGACCCTGGGCAAGTCATTTAACCTCAGCCTCAGAAAAAGAAAAAAAAAAAAGAAAACAATATCACTTATAAAAACTCTGCTATCCTATATTTAACTTAGTTTTTAATTTTAATTTAATTTTCTTTTTTTGCTGAGGCAATTGGGTTAAGTGACTTGCCCAGGGTCACAACAGCTAGGAAATGTTAAGTGTCTGAGACCAAATTTGAATTCAGGTCCTCCTGATTTCAGGGCTGGTGTTCTATTTACTGTGCCATCTAGCTGCCCTAACTTAGAAACAGAATTTTAAAACCAGTTTAAAAAATCTTCCAGACAAAGAATTTCAGCAGACTTTCAACCCACTATAAAAAACCCCAATACTTTCTGATTAGTTTGCAGGAACAAATAACTGCTATGATGAGCCGGTACAATGCATCATATATGGCCTGTAACATTTGTAAAACATTTTCCTTACAAAAACCCTCTGAGACAGTAATTACAAAACTGTTATTCCCATTTTAAAAATGAGGAAATTGAAGCTCACAGACAGGAAGTCACTTGCCCATTTCAAATAACTAGGTAAGCCCTAGAGCTTGCATTTGAGGGCAGGTCTCCTGGTCTCATTACTTATTTGCACAGCCCTCTGTTCAAAGTTATCAATGACTTTTCCTTTGGCAAATTTAGTGGCCTCTTCTCAAATATTGTCCTCTTAGATCTCTTTGTAGTATTTGGCAATATTGATCATCTCTTCCTTCTTCCCCCCTTTAGGTTTTCTTGACACTGCTCTCTCCTCATTCTATGTGTATGGTTGTTCCTTCTCAGTCTTCTCTGCTGAATCATTATTCTTGTCACTTATGTGGGCATCTATCCTATAACTCTATTCTGGGTCTTCTCTTTTACAATAGCAGTCTCAAAATCTGTTTGATTGTGCACTCCTATTAGCAAAAAATTGAGTATACACTTTGAATGTACGTATATTTATGAATTATATACATATAATTTACATATTATAAAATGCAAAAAAAAAAAGAAAGGATAAGCTAAGGTAAACTATTAGGATACTTATTAACAGTACAAAACCTTTTTTGCTATGACTAAATATTTTTAACATGACTATAATATTTTTAGTAAAAGCAACATAATTGAATTATGCTTTAGTATTTTGGAAAATTTGTTTTTAGCAATTTATGATATAATGATCTATAATGAACTAGCAAAAGTATCATTGTGAGTTTAGTTTATTTCAATATTTTGAATATTTCAATATTCAATATTTCAGCACTGAAAAGGATAACTCATGAATATATACAGCTGTAAGTGAAAGAAGCAAATTTTTGACAGAGCTCACTCATTTTTAAATAATACCAAATACTTATGCAGGAGTTTTTGTTTAAATTTTACTTGTAAATTTCCATCTTTCCTGATGTTAATCAATTATTCTTTCTTTTTTTTTTTTTTTTCCCCCTGAGGCTGGGGTTAAGTGACTTGCCCAGGATCACACAGCCAGGAAGTGTTAAGTGTCTGAGACCAGATTTGAACTCGGGTCCTCCTGAATTCAGGGCTGGTGCTCTATCCACTGCACCATCTAGCTACCCCCCTCCCCCCCCTTAATCAATTATTCTTGCTAATGCTTTCTTATTTTTTACAAGAGGGTTCAAGGCCCTCTGACACTTTGTGTAAGATTTTTAAACATATTAGAAAATAATTTTTCCAAATTAAGTAGGCAGATAGGAATTTTATAGGTGACATGTAATTTTTGGCAACAAAGGCTTAGTTTTTAAATGTCTTGCTAATGCAATGACTTCACTCTATCATTAGTTATTTTCTCAAGGCAAAATGTACACTAAGGTAAGATTCAACATCAATGACAAATGTCAATCTATATTTCAAATAATTTTTTTGGCTCACTTGTCAGATCTCATTAGATTGTCATTTTCTAATCTCAAAATATAATTGATGAAAACCTTCCAGTAGAAATATGAAAATTGTCAGCTCTCCCATTTTCTTGTTCACTTGTATTCATATTAATAGTGTCTTTAATGTGTAGATATCTTTGTAAGCTATTTGTTATGTGAGGGTTGGTTTAATTATAACTAGACAATGTGATGGATCTGCTACCTGTTGCAATACGATAAAAGTGAAGTAATGAGCGAAGGCACCACTTCCATGTGTAGAAATCCTTTTCGTCTTTCAATGACTGTATGCCACATGGACTGAGTGAGGATACCAGCATCAAGTGATATATCAAATATTGGTAAAGCTTAATTTCTTTTTTAAAGGTAAGGACCAAGAGACTGGACTTTTGTTTTCAATGATACTATGGACTCATAAATGAAGAAATTCCCTCTACCATTGCAAGTTGGTATCTTCTCTGCAACTTAAAGAAGTTTGGAGAACTGCCTACTGCTCAAGAGTCAAACACAAAGCCCTGGCTGAAATCCCTACTTCTATATGACTTTGACACCACTGGCCTAGGGCACAAAGTTAAATGGCTTATTTAGAATTACACATTTAGTAGCTCTGAAGGCAGGAACTGAACTTAGGTCCCCCCTTCCTCCTTCTCCCTTGCTCCCTTTTGCATACAATCCTCTCTGATGATACTGACCTCTTTGCTCTTTCTCATATAGTAACACCCTTTCTTCTTACTTTGGTCATTTTCACTGGCTGTCTCTCAGGCATAGAACTCTTTCCCTCATCTCCATCTCATAGAATCCCTGATTTTTCTCAAATCTCTGCTAAAATCCTATTTTGTGCAAGAAGCCTTTACCAGTTCTCCTTAATCTTTGCCCTTTAGCTTTCCTCAGAGTTTATCTCCAACTAGTCCAGTATTTTAACTTGTTTGCATATGGGTGTTGGCATGTTGTCCCATTGGAGCAGGGACTACTCTGCTTTGAGCTTTGCCCAGCGCTGGGCCTATGGTACGTTGCTGACCTGATTTCCTCACTCCATGATCAGCTTTCTATCCACTGTGCCACACTGCTTTTTACTTTTTAAATTAAAAAATGAATAGAAACAGATGTTCTAATACTTTCTTCTTTATCTCAATAGGTTAGGCTAATGTTTTCACTTTGGAGACCAATGTTCTATACCAAAGATGCCAAATACATGGCCTGTAATACTTCAAAATATGGTCCAACCAGATAAAAATACAATAGGAAAATGTTAAATTAAAAAATGCAATAAATATAAGACAACATTACAATATGTGGAGTGCTAGGATCTTTATTTACAGTTTGGCGGCTCCTGTGCCTATTTGAATTTGATGCCACTTTCAGAGTAGACACAGGAAAAAAAAATTCTAATTGATGGATTAGTGAGGTTCATGGCATACAGGCAGGTAGCAAGAATCTCTGGAGTTCTTGCTGTGTGGGCTCAGAAAAGACTTTTTTTTCCTATTATGCAAAACCAGTGATGGCAAGGGTATATAAAACATTTAGCAGACCTGAGGAGCACTGTGTCAGGCTATTCTAATATCAGTCTGAGCACATATACTGAATAAATTCCTCAATTTCTAGGTGATTCACCTCAACTAAATAATTATGGTGGCTATCATGCTACTGTTTTATTTTTCACCTTCCTGGTGCCTAGAACATAGGAGGAGCTTTGTAATGAACTTACAAACATACTTACAGTATGAACTGAATTGAACACTATTGTCTTCTATCCATTCATTAAAATCTAAGTACTACTTTATGGGGAGCCTCCACCAGCACTGAGTTTCTGAGAACTCATCAGTAGTGGATCTAAGCACCTGAGGCTTTAAAAAAAAAAAAAAAAAAAAAAGCTTCTCACAAAAAATCTTTCGAATCAGATTATCAAAATCTATTCATTATTAGACCAAAAATAATTATACCAAAGCAGTCAAAAAGCAAAAAAAACCTCTGTATTCCACATATACCAAAATATGTGGTATTTTGGTAATAAAATTAGAAATTAGGTGCCTGTCCATGATAGCCGCATAAACAGTCCCCAATGAAAATGAAAATAATGGAATGAAGTAAAGACAAATATGATGAATCCAGAGAAAGTGGAAGCATGAAGCATGAAGTACAAGTAGTATAACAGGTAGTATAATCAGGACAATTACTTCCCTCTTCGCAGAGAGGCAGAATGCTAAATGGACCGCAAACCATCAGTTTTTGGGGTCTTATTTTAAGCACAATAGTTTTTTTTGGTAAAAGGCGGCTTTCGGTAGCAGTGAGGGGGCGGCCGGCCGGGTGGGAGACGCGTACAACCCCCAGTTCCCCGGAAGCGCATCTTACCCAGTGAGACCAAGGTGGCGTAGTTGGCCTTCACCACGTGCTTGTAGAGCTCCCTCTGCCACTCCGCCAAGGTCTCCCACTCCTGCTCCGTGAAGTACACGGTCACGTCCTCAAAAGTCACGGGCACCTGGGAACGGGCGCGAGAAACACTCACCCGTTACAAGCTTATTTTACCCACGTAAACCAGCCTTTCTCGACACAGTCTGGCACCTCCCCTCCCCCGGGGTGGAGGCTCTCAGTGGGCTCCCCCCACCGCATTCGGGACGCAGTCCTCGGAGCTGCGAAGGAGGAGCTTCGGCCATGGGGGATGGGGTGGGGACGCCAGCGAAGCCAAGGAGCGGCAGAAATGCCGGCCCGGCTCGCTGCGAGGGGTGGCCTGGAAACCCCGGGAGCTCTGGGGGCTACCCGCTCCCCCCCCTTCCCCGTCGGCCGCTCCCTAACCTGAACCTTGGGTACTTAGAGCCCTGGAGGTCAAACTTGACCTCTCTAGGGCTCAGTTTCCCTCTCTGTAAAACGAGGGGGAGGGGCCCGAAGGCTTCTGGATGTGAATATCTGGGCCCGTCCGGAGATTCCGAGCTGCCCCTCCCGCAGGCCGCAGACCTCCCCGAGAGCTCCGCTTCCCTCGCCCCGGGTCTCTGCGGCCAGACCGGGCCATTCTTACCCGAGCAGGCGCTCCGGGGGCCATGGCCTCCCAGTCTCTTTAGGTGCCGGGTTGGGCTCGGGCATCGGCCACAGTCAGGCCGCGCGCCATCCGTGTCACGCCCTCTTCTCCTGTAGGGAGGGGCCTTCCCTTCCCCTTCGCTGCTCCTTCACTGCGCCCCACTGTGGGCCGGCGGGGGAACTCCAGTAGCCTTGGGCCTGCCCCTACTCCCAGGTGAGCCGCTTCGGCCCTTGCTCTTGGGAGCAGGCGACGTGACTTAAAGCAATGCAACGCCTCCGTGTACAGATCGGGACACTAAGGCCGGGAGCGGAGATGGCTCTCGCCCAGAGAAGGCCTCCCGCCTTGCAGGCCAAGGCTTCGTTCTCGTGGTCCCTGCAGGACTTCGGGGCCTTTACACTCGCTGCTAAATATCTAACAGGGACTCTGGGAAGAAAACTATATACACAGTATGGCTTAACGCCCAGTCTGCGACATTAAGAGTTTCTCCATCAGTTTTTAAAGTGTAGGCAATGATAAACACAATACACTAATAATAATAAATAATAATAGACCAATAATAATAAATAATAACACACTAATAATAATAAATAATAAGTCACTAACAATAAATAATAATACACTAATAATAATAAATAATAATTCACTAATAATAATACATTAATAATTATAAATAACAATAGACCAATAATAATAAATAATAATACACTAATAATGATAAATAATAAAAAAATCGATTAACAAAATACACTAATAATAATAAATAATAATTCACTAATAATAAATAATACATTAATAATTATAAATAATAGACCAAATAATAATAAATAATAATACACTAATAATAATAAATAATAATAAAAATCGATAAACACAATACACTAATAATAAATAATAATAGACCAATAATAATAAATAACAATACACTAATAATAATAAATAATAATACACTAATAATAATAAATAATAATTCACTAATAATAATACATTAATAATTATAAATAATAATAGACCAATAATAATAAATAATAATACACTAATAATGATAAATAATAAAAAAATCGATTAACAAAATACACTAATAATAATAAATAATAATTCACTAATAATAAATAATACATTAATAATTATAAATAATAGACCAATAATAATAAATAATAATACACTAATAATAATAAATAATAATAAAAATCGATAAACACAATACACTAATAATAAATAATAATAGACCAATAATAATAAATAACAATACACTAATAATAATAAATAATAATACACTAATAATAATAAATAATAATACACTAATAATAAATACTAAAATCGATAAAAATACACTAATAATAAAAAATCGATAAAAATCGATAAGCACAATACGCTAAGCCCCGTCGGGGTCCTTTATTTGCGCTCACAGAGCTCGCTCTAGCACACAAGTCTCATGGTGGCAGATACAGGCAAAGGGAAAAACAGCTAATTCTGAGAGGAGGAGGAACGGGAAGAGGTCGGAAAGAGGAAGACACCTCGCTAGTAACGGAGACGAACATGAAGCCCAGCCTCGAACATTCCCTCTTTTTTCCCAGCTTCCTTTCACTGGTTTTGACTTTGGATTCTGTGCGTAAGCGTAGGGGCTTAGGGAGCGCTTTTCCCCATGAGTCAATTATTTGTTTCAGGGAGACCCATATCCTTTCGCTATTCTTTCAACGTCAGTTATCCAAATAATTACAAGTATTCTCTACCCAGCTTTTACTCTGTGGCTCCTGAGCATGATTTGTAAAACAAAGTAAGAACTAAAACGGTACGATTGATTTGAAACGCCGAATAAAACGCCGTCTTTATTTTTCTTTTGTTTGGAGAGCAGTGTGCTGTTAAAAGAAACAGCCTTAAGTTTGCAGTCAGAAGACTTGGGCTTCTTGTGAGAGATCTAGGCTTCTGTTTCGGATGGCCATGTCATTATAATGTTTGGTCTTCCTGTTCAGATTCAGCGTAAGTATCATTCTTCTATAATGGACAGAGTAGGGGCAGTACTGATACCACTGGAGAGAAGAAAAATAACCTAAGATTGAGGGACTGGAGGATCAGCCCAGATCTGGAAGAGTCTTTGAAAGCACTGATCTCAGTGTCTGTAGTCATCGCCACTTTGGACCTCTGCAGACTTCAAAAGATAATTAACATCCCTTTGGCTGATGGAAGTGATGCTGTTCTAGTGGCAATGCAGAGAGTTGTGGGAATCCCCTTGTTTGGTCGGAGGCGCAGGTCCACCGTGAAAGAATTCACGCACCGGAAATATTAGTGGCAAAAAAGGAAGTTTTATTGGCTCTGAGGAGTCAGCTTTGCTAGGCAGGCAGATTTCTGAGTGGTAAAGTCCTGTTGGGGAAATGGAGGTTAGACTGAGAAGAGAGAACGCCTTCACATCCTGCTAGGCAGTTGTGCCCAGAGGAGAGAGAGGTCCTTTGGCAGAAGCATAATTCCTACTTCCGACTTCTGCAAAGATACGGAGTTTAGAATTGTCCTTAATAGAAGTCTGAGGCTAAAGCCCCCAGTTGAAAAGAGAGATAACACCCTTCAGGCCTAAATACTTATCTTGGAGTTTCAGCCACTCAATATCAAGCCCAGATCTCAAACTAAGTGAAAACACTTTGAAGGCTTCCTGAATGGGGCTCCTGCTACCCAAAAGATCAATTTTTTGGGGGGTCATTTGCCTTAGAAAAGGCCCAGTCTGGAAAATATGCCTTCTCCTGGACTCTCTGGAGTCTAGGAGACCCGAATTAAAGGGGACACAATTTCAGAATGATTATTTTACAGATTAAAGGGGACACAGTTTCACCTCCATCAGAATTCCCTTGGTATCTTCTAAATGTCGTCTTCCTTTAGTGACAGACCTGGGGATTGGAGGTAGCAGGGAGTGAAAGGGAGATCAGTAATCTTGTTCTATTTCCCCCTATAGTTCGTGGATCTTAGTCCATCTGATCACAGAGTGGTAGACTTTCCAAGGGAGAGACGGCCAGCCCTGGGTCGGTATTTCAGTGAAACAAGAGTTGGAGGAGTTGATGCTGGGAGCAAGAGATGCTTCCGGACCAGGTGGTTGCAATACCTAATGCTGCCACAAGGTGGTAGGCCAAGATCAGCTTTTTTATTATGCATTTTATTATGCAGTTAGAATGTAGTTTCTCCTTCCTTTTCTAATAGGACCGTGGCATTGGGGGCGATGCCAGGACATGCAAGTGAATTGGATTTAAATGAGACAGGAGTCAAGGTCACCCTCCTCACTTCCCCCTCTGGACCCATCTAGATCCAGTGTCAACGTCTACATCAGGATGACTGGAGATGGCACTGGATGCAGTGAGAGGCCTTGATCTTTTTAGGTTAAGATGTTTAAAAGTTTGATTGAGGTAATGCCCAATCAGTGATTAAGACTAGAGCAGAAAAGAGACAGAAAATGGTTTCATTTCCTTAGTCAAGGCAAAAAAAAAATCAATCTGGGAGGAAAAGACCCAAAACAGAAAAAAATGCTATTTACATTCATTCTGACCAGCTAGGGCCCAAACAGTGACTAACCGGGTCATAGTATTGTTGCCCAGTCATTGAGAGTCAAAGTAATTTGGATGGAAGGTATGGCCCTTAAGAAAGAAATCTCATCTTTCCTTTTCTTTCCCTCTGTCTAAATAAGGTCTCACACCCTTACCTGCAGTTTTTCTGCCCAAAGAAATGTACATTTTAATAGATGAAGTCTCATAACATATCTTGGAGTTATAGGTTAGATTTCTTTGGATCTTGCATTGGGAGACCTGGGCCTTTTTAAGCTAAGGTCTTTAACAGGTCCCAAGTAGTAATAATCTCAAGAATGGAAAAGATATGTATTGTGTCTTGTCTTTTAGTTGTAGTTTTCTAAGGGAAGGAAAACTGAAAGGTATAGAATTGAAGGTTCTAAGTTGTGGTGCTGACAAAACTTCTGAGAGTCCCTCAGACAGCAAGAAGGTCCCGCCAATTAATATTTAAAGAAATTAATTCAGGCTGTTAACCGGAAGGTGAAATACTGAGTTGAAGCTGAAATAGTTTGGCCACACAATGAGAAGATGAGACTCACTGGATAAAACCATTTCTGGGAAAGATCAAAAGCAAAAGTTAAAGGGGATGGCAAAGGATGAGATGAATAGATGGTATCATGGAAGCAACATAAAGACTTTGGGAGATAGTGTGTGAGAGAAGGGTTTGCTATGCTATGGTCTATAGGGTCATGAAGAGCCAGACACAACTGAATAATTGAAAACAATATGTCAACATGGAATGGGTGGCTGCCTCCTAAGGGAAAAAGCTTCCTAGGTTTTAGAGCTGGAAGAGTTGTTAGAATTTGCCTAAACTAAAAACTCATTTTACATATGAGGAAACAGAGATCCAGAGAAATTAAATCACTTGTCCAAAGCCACACGGCCTTTGTAGCAAAGTTCCCTATCACCATAACCCACATCCTCTTTTGCAAGTACATTGTTAATTTCTCTCATATAACTCTGGGAATATCAATGCTGATAACGTCATCTGTTAGAGGTTGGTCTGAGAGGGACCTTTTGGGGTCTAAGAAAACTTGCTAAATTCATCATTCTCAGATGTTCAAGGGCTCTTCAGAACCTTTCCATCACTCTCATCCAGGTCACTTGTGGTGCAGAAGGTGGGAGAATACTGTTGATACTACATTAGGAAAGCCCTGACTAATGGTTGTGAATTACACAAGGACTATTTAGATCAATAGATACTTCATTATGTCCTTGGGGAAGATAAAGTCTGGTAGGAAGTACTGCTGATGGATAAAACTAAAATCTTGGCTGCTGACCTGGAGCCCATGATAGGTAAAGGTGAAGTGTTTATGTCCAGTGCAGTCCTAGTCAGGACCCACTTATGAGTCATTGTTCTATAAAAGGGACAAAGCTGAGCATTTGGACATGTGTTACTGGTGTCCTGTGATGTCACCTTGTAACTGAGAAATCTCTTTTAAGGTAGGAGAAGTTGGGGTGGGAGAGTGGGGTAATGGTGATTTTTGCACAGAGGGAAATATAGTATTTTGTTCCCAGACTAAATTAACCTCCTCCATGAATCCTTTTCTGACCTCTTCATCCCATATGAATTGGCCCTGCAGCTTGAATAGTGAGGGAACCCCCCCCCCCAACAGACTCAATTTCTTTCTTTCTTTTTTTTTTTTTTTCCAGACTCAATTTCTTACTGTTCAATATGTGGGTGGCCCTTTTTCCCAGTGATACTCTAAATCTCCCAGAGCAGAGAAACTGTTTTGTTTTCCTTTTTCTCCCCTTCAGCTTCTAGCTCTGTATGGGAGACACATAACAGCTGCTCAGATGATGATTATAGAATTGCTTAGTCTTAATGCTTAGCTATGGGCTGTGGAGGAAGGCAACATCTGGGATGTATTTACAGGAAAGCAAGAAAGGGCAATGTTGGGAGAAGATGCATTTTGATCATTAGGAGAAAGGGAAAGCAGCTGTAACAATACTTCAATCCACCAAAAGAGTTTTCATTGTCCCCTTGATTCAGACTACAACTCCCTTTACTATTTAGGAAACAGTTTTATGGCCAAAAGAAAATTCCTAAAGTTAAGTAATGAAATTTATGCAGAAAAATACAGAGGAGAACAGAAAGAAATTCAGAAAGGGACAAGACAAGCTTTTTGTTCTTTAATTTTACACAGTTTACTGTAACTTGTTTAAATTCACTACCTTTTAACTTTATTTTAATAACTATATTTTAAAACTATATTTAGTATATTTTAAAAGTAAACCAACTGTAACAAAAATTCTCAGTTTCATATATAATCCTCTTTTCTGCTCTTTGTTTCTTGAAATTGTTAAGTTTATGATAAAAGAAGAAAATAAAAAAAAGTAGAATGTTGTGCTCTCTTAGCTATATTCTTTCAGGGTATTGCCAGGAAAATCAGGATCCTGGAGCTGAATGCATGTTGGTAGGGTGGAAATTTCTCCAGATTCCCCTCCTTCCCAAAAGGGGAGTTTTGCCTTGTTCTTGGGACTTGTAGAGGGGAGCTAATGTGAATCATAGATCCACCTTGATTTGGGAAGAAAAGCTGAGAAGTCACAAGAGCTGGAAGAGAGGAGGGACAGTAGGATCAGTAGTGGCAGCAAGTATGTGTGGGACTTGGAAAGTGGAAGGAAGCCTTAGGGGGAGGATAATGGAAGAGAGTAACTTCCATGAATTTAGCACTCCTGTGTCAGAGAAACATGCTTTTCTGACACTATTTATGATTCCTAGGTTTTAATTCAAAACTTCTTTCTCTCTCTTTTTTTTTTTTTTTCTTTTTCTTCCCTTAGAAAACACGGGAAGACCTATTGATTTCAACTTTGCAACAGCTCTCCAACATGATCCCTAATCTCCTCTGACACTGACACTTTGGAGCAGACCCTCATTGCCTCATGTGGGAATTGTGCAATAGCCTGCTGACGGGTCGGCCTGCCTCAAGTCTTTTCCTATCCAATCCATGTTACATCAAAGTGATGTAACTAGAATGCCAGGCTGACTATGTCACTCTCTTATTCAACAAACTTTAATGGCTCCCTGAATCTATTTCCCAAGTTTATTGTTCAGATCAAATTAGATAATATTTATAGAATAATTAGCATATTATCTGGCACATTTATATAATATGTATAAATGCAAATTGTTATTATTATTGTTACAACTTCAGGATCAAATACAAAATGCTATTTGGAATTCAAAGCCCTTCATAACTTAACTCCCTTCTATCTTTCTAGTTTCTTATGCCCTACTCCCTGCCAAGTATTCTCTGGTCAGTAACACTGGCTCCCTGGCTGTTGTCCCAATAAAACACTCTATCTTTCAGCTTCAGGCATTTTTTTCCTTCCTGTCTCCCATACCTGAAAAGCTCTCCTTCCTCAGCTTTACTTGCTGACTGTCCTGGCTTCCCAACTAAAACTGTCTCATCTTCTATAGAAAGCCTTCCCTAATTTCTCTTACTTCTACTACCTTCCCTCTCTTAATTATTTCCTATTTATTCTGTATATAACTTGTTAGTATACATTTGTTTGCTTGTTTTCTTCATTAGGTTGTGAACTTCTAGAGGGCAGGGCGTGTCTTTTGCTTCTTTTTATATTTTCAGTGTTTAGCACTTAGTAGATGGACAACTTGTCACATGTGGGCATATATTCATCTGTTGCATAGAAACAGATATAACCAAATAAGAAGAGATGATTTTTTTGCTCTTGGCATAGGGCAGTATATTTATTTATATAATATTTATATAATTTATATATGTATATATATATATATATACATATATATATATATATATATATATATATATATATATATATATATATATATATATATACATATATATATATATTTAAGTCAAGTCCCAAGGTCCACTTGCATAGGACTTTCTCTTCATTGATGGAGATGAATATTCTGCTCTGCTTGAGGTTTGGGGCAGGGTTGTTGAGGGAAAATATAGGGGAAATAGGGAAAAGCTGAATAAGTTATGGTATTGAATGTGATGGAATGTTAATAAAAATGGTGAAGGGAATAGTTTTTGAGAAACTGGGGAAGACTTATATGAACTGAGGTAGAGTGAATTGAGTGACCAGAAGAATAATTTGTATAATAGTAATGATTACATTGTAAAAACATACAAATTTGAAAGAGATAAGAATGATAATCAGTCTAATGATTAACCATGATTACAAGATGCTTAGAAGTTAAAACATACTGCTCATCCTGATAGAGAGATGATAGACTTAGAGGACAGACTAAGGCATGAATTTTTTTTGGATATGGTCAAAGAAGAAGTTTGCTTTGCTTGATAAAGCATAATTGTTAAAGTCTTTTCTTTTTTCTTTTTTTCTCTATTTTTCCAGTGAAGAAAGGGAAGACAGATTTTTTTCTAATTTAAAAAAATAGAAAATAGAATGTAAAAAAGAATGATGACAGGATAAAGAATCAGATTATAATACTTCAGAAGCTAGACTTAAATTTGACTTTCATTTGGCAGACTTTAAAACCAGCATTAGAGAATGTTGTTCTCTTTTCTTTGCAAATGGAGCATGTAACCACAAATTTAAATTTGATAATTTGGGGTGTCTAATATTACAAAGTTCAAGGAAGTGATTTTTTAACTAAAGCCCTGTCAACATGAAATGTAAAAGGATAACTTCAAAGTAATTTTTCTTGGGAATCAAATTCTTTTCATTTAGTGATAAAAGAAAAGAACTAGAAGGAAGCAAGAATAAAAAGTTATTATTGTGGTTAATTGGGGATGAAACCTGGAGAACCAAATATGATTCAGCCTTCATATTATGATTCACTTGTCCAAAGAATTGTTCTCAAGTAAATTTTGTAAAGTACATCTTTATAATTTTTAGCTCATTTTTAAGAATTGTAATTGTGCTCTGCAAGCTGGATTTTCAGAGCTGTAATTAAGAATTCTTGTATACGGGGAGAATCAGTTAATTGTGGTAGTGTACATGCACAGAAAACAGTTCTTCTGGGGGGTAGTCTTATTGAGAGAAAGGGTATCCTGTCCCCAGAGAGTTTAATTCCAACTCCTGTGGTATCATTGATAGGCATCTGGTAGCTCTGGGCTTCAGGAGAAGATGGGGAAAATTGGGACAAAGGCAGAAATTGGGAAATGAGTAACTCAGTAATGGATCCTAAGAGTGGGCAGTTTGAGGCTGGAGGAGAGAGTAGAAAGGGATTTTTGTTGACTAACTCAGGCCTGTGGAGCACAAAAAATCTGTACTGAGAAAGCATGCCCCCTTGAATGTTGGCACCCTGAGGCAAAGTGCAAGCTAGTTCCTTAGTTTTTATTCTGTTTAATCTCACTTCTCTACTAACATAAGTAAGATATGATCATACAAGAACCTTTGCCATTATGCATGATTACAGAAGTGGCCACCATCTTTGTTCCTTCCCATTTATTATTTCCTCTCCTGCAAAAAGACTCACTAGACGATGTTGTTATGGGGTCAAGGTTTGGTACATAGACTTTGAAACAGGAAAAGGGTGAAGGGAATTTATTTCCTTCTCTTGACAAAGACAGTGAGCCTGGAATTGTCCATTACTACCAGTTTCAGCAAGGCTTGCTTTGTGGTGATATGCTAAATCCTGGGAATAGCCTCGGAGAAGATCATCATAGATGCTCTCCCCTTGCTATGATTTGACCACTATTATGGAGGTAGTGTGGTATGGTTTATAAAATGCAAGATTTAGAGTCAGGAAAACCTAGTTTTAGTACTGGTTCAATCACTTTCTAGATGTTGGACCCTGGACAAATCACTTAATCTTTTAGTTTCAATTTCCTCATTAATGAAATGGATATAAAGTAGTATTTCCCTCACAGGATTATGGGGAGGCTCAGATTAAATTTTATAGATGTGTCTATGTAGAAATATATACATGGTCTGAATTTTTTTGTAGTTCTTTATTTATGACTCTCATTGTCCTTGCCTCTCCCTTTATACTTCCTTGGGTGGATTCAGTTAAGCCATATAATCTTTCCTTAAATATTTCTAATAAAAAGGGCCATTCCTTTAATCACCGATTGGCTCATTTGATCCTCCTGTGGAACATTTTTAATTCATTTTTTTGGTAATAAGTAGAGCTTTTATATAAGTGAGTCAAATGGATTTTGTTTCATTTTGTTTTGTGTATTGATGGATCAAAATGTAATATGAGTCATTTGAATTTTCATCATGGCATCACATTTATATTCATGAAAAAGGATATTTAAACCAAATGCCTCTTAGCTAGCCAGATGTTACACTTTACTAGAGTAGCACTCCCTCTGAGCTTATTCTCCCAATCCTTACTGACACTGGCAAGTTAGTTCTTAATGTGAGTTTTGTTCTGAGCCATAGTGGATTGCTTCCAGACACAGCCACCACAGGCCTGCTGGAGAGTTCTGCTGGTTTAGAGTAACAGACCTGCACATTCCCCTTTGGTCTGGGAATTATATTCCCTGGGCTTCAGATTAGATTTAAAGTCAAAATGGTGTCCCTGCTCTGCTACCAGGGTCTGAGATGCACTGCCATTTTTTTGTTAGCTTTATAGTCCAGGTCCCTTTCCCAAAACACCATTCTTGAGCAAAATTACTCTTTTTGTTCTGCCCTACTATGATTTGAGACTGAGTAGTGGACAATAAGTTTCCAGTTGGTATCTGTTTTTCATCATGGTGCCCTGTGTGGGAAAAGTGATTTATTTTATATTATTAGGAAATATCTTTATACTGTTTAAATCTAAACTCAAAAAAACAAATTACCAAGGTCACTTAACCTCAGGAACGCTTTAAGAATGCTAGAATACAAAATATTTTTTCTTTTTGTTGTTGTTTAATTGTTTTAGTCAAGTGTGACTTTTTGTGACCCCCTGTGGTATTTGATAAAAATACTGGAGTGATTTGCCATTTTCTTCTTTAACTCATTTTACAAATGAGGAAACTAAGATAAATAGGGTCAAGTGACTTGCTAAGGGTCACAAAGTAAGTAAGTGTTTGAGGTTCTGGATCCATCCAAATCATTCTTTTTTGGTTTACCACCACCAGAATTTGTGATACATCCACCCAAGTGTTTTGATTTACTGTGATTTTTGGGAGGGGACAGTTGAATAAATTCTATATAATGTAAATCTTCAGTGCCTGAACAAGAGGGAGCCACATCTCTTTTCTCTCACTTTCTTTTGGGACTTGTTCTCCTCTACCAAATGATCTAAAATTTATTTCTAAAACTATTTCAGATTTTGGCATTTGTTCTTGTGAACAATACCTTATCTAGGTCTGGCTATGTTGCAAAGTATCTTTGACTCTATCTCCAGTATCTGCAGACCTTTTTCTTCATGTTGACCAAGGCTGGAAAAATGACTCATGGTGATTTTATCTTGTATTTCTCAATAAGAATTTGGTTTGATGTATTTTCTGTATCTGTTAGAGAAGTTTCCGGGAAGGGCATAATGGCTGTAGAGCTCAATGTACTCTTTCCTATTATTCTGCCATCTTGGCTTTACCTCCTATGTAGTTCCCTTCAATGGCTTTTCATCCCATATTTTGCATTGCACTTATTGGTAGAATTACCCCAGGACTGACAGCTAAGAGCACTTCCTAGACCACTGATACTTCTATAAGCCCAGTTCATGTTCATCAAAAGAAGCAACTTTTGGGGAGAAGAGGTCCACCCCATGCTCCCCTCAACCCACCATCACTATCAATATCAACACCAACTGCCAAAGCCCTAGGAATAACAATGCTCCCCAGATCTGTTTCCACCCTGATTCCTATAGCCATCATCTAAAGGGAGCTATCTTTGTGAAAATGTGACTTGGAAACTTCCTACACAAGTGCTATAAATTACCTTCAGTAGCTACAGCTACTGAATATGGAGAAAAGAAAGTTCTTAACATGGAAGCCTTTGACACTGTGAAATAGGTCAACATGATAAATGGATATGGTCTTATCAATGAAAATGACATTAAACTTTTTTTTAAAATTTGACTTTCCATTTGACTTTTGTATTAATTTAATTTTTTTCTCTCTTTTTTCCCCCATTTAACTTTCAATTGAAACCTCTCATGCTTATTATCTCTTCCCATTAAATGGGAAATACTTGAGAGCCAGCATTGCCTTATTTCTGTATTTGCTTTCCTAGCACTTAGCACAGTTCTTTGCCCATAGAAAAAACTTAATAAATGCTTTTTGATTCATTCACAAAAATGGTCCTGTTCTCTAGGAATTTACAGAAAAAGCTCCCACACAAACAATAAGATAACAGAAGGTGAGAGAAGTATAAGATGTCTTATAAAGTACGAGAATTCTCATGTGCTTTTTTCCCCCTGGTCTTAAAGTTTCTATCCTGGAGAGAATCTCTTTGTTCAAAACCTTCAGTGGCTCTTTAATATGTACCATATAAAGTCTAAACTCCTCTAACATTTGAGGGTCTCTATGATTGTCGGTTTTACAAGTTTTTTGTTTTCCTGGTGAGAATTTGCTTATTATTTTCTATTTCTGGGACACATCATGTCTAACATTGAAACTGCTTCAATTAAAAAAAAATTCCAGAAGTTCCTTGTCCACTCTTTTTATAATTTCATTGCACATATTTTAACATTCTTATCCCTTTGACCCTATCTAAATATTTCCTTTTATTGATAGCAGCTGGTGCTAGCTTTGACTTTAAAGGGAAGACATTCAGTATAGGACCTGTCAAATTAATATTCAACATGACTCTCATTAAAGCACTTTATGAACTATTTCTTTGTTCTGAAGGTTGCCTAATTACTTTTTCTTTTTTTCCTCCTTAGCTATTTTAGTTATTTATTCATTTTTTCCTTTTCCATACTCTCAATAAGAATCGTAGTCTTCTACTCATAGTCTCATTCTCTTTATCCAGTTCACCTCTTTTCCTCCAGCTTCTCTATTCTTCCTTCTGCCACTGAGACCTGATATATACATCACCAGCATTTTTGAGGAATTGACAGCAATGGGAAAATTTTCAGGAAGACCCATAGCAGTAGGAGTTTCTGTTTGCTAGGTTTAAATAGTTTCTGATTTAATATATTTCAAATATATTTTCATGTGTTTAGGGTGAAGTGATTGGGGTAGTAGTATGCTATTTATGTAGTCCTTAAAGGTTATAAAATGATTTTCAATCTATTATTTCAGGGTTATCTTTTATTATTGTTATTGATCCACTCTCAATCTATAAATAAGGTATTTCATTGTGCTTATATCTTATGACTTTTAAAGCACAGGGCTATATCTTATTTGACAGTGTCTTGCACCTAATAAATACTAAGTATTTACTGAATAAATCATTGAAAAATATTAGACTGTGAAGGGACTTCAGAGATGATTGACTTTAATCCTCTTAACTAAGAAAAAAGTGAGAGCCATAAAATTTAGGATGAAGCATAATTATTCACTGAAAACTCTGATTTATAGAAATATATTGTGCTGTTATTTCAAGCTAGTTGGTGCATCAATATCAATGTGACCAATGATCAATATTGTTAGGTTCTTACTAAGTGCTAATGAGATAATGAGATATTAGGTTCTTACTAAGTGCTAAGTCGGTACTTGACAATTCTCTAGTTCTGGCCTTTATTGGGAGTTTTGCTTGTGAATTCCTGGGAAGAGCTTGCATGCTTAGGAGGAGCAAGTTCATTGGTTGAAATAATTCTTCCCAGAAGCCCTTGCATTATCCCACGCCCATTCTCTGGGAGTATAAAAGAGGGTAGCTCTGGAGGAAAAGAGAGTTTTGTCTGGATGAGACTTGAGGCTGCTCTCTGCGGGAAGGGAAGTCGGCTCTCTACAGGAAGAAGAATCTGTCCGAGAGATTTGAGTTGACACAGCAGATCTCCTCCCAGAGAGCAATTGGCAGCTTCTGGAGACAACAGCACGTTACACAATATGATCATCAATATTATTCATTATTGCAGAGTATAAAAATGTACACATAAAGATATATTTGCATATATCACACACAATTCAATAAATGGGAAATGTATACAATTAGTTCTAACAACAATGGTCACAACAACAGCAACAATAATAATAATATGCTATGCACCAAGTATATACTTTTTGGTTTGCAGGATTAGTATACCTTTTTACTTTAAGAGAAAGATAATATTTTATAAAATAATTTCCATTAGACTTTATTTTGGAAAACATGTTTTAAAAATTTCTTTTCCTCACTAGCTTCATTTTCCATAACTTTTGTCATAATCATATTTTTTCTTTAGCTAAAACTAGAGTGTTGTAATCAATTTTTTGCTGAATTCCCTGCCTTCCAGTGCCCTTTCTCACTGAGGTCCCTTTCAAGCTGCTCTCTTTGTACTTCTAGGGTAATAGTCTGAACCAATTTAATCTTAAATCAATTGCCCACAAACTCAATGTTTCATATACTAAGCCAAAGTCAATCTGTCGATGAGCATTTATTAAGCACTTACTATGACAGCTGAGCACTAGGGATAAAAAGAAAGGCAAAAACATGATTCTTTTGTTAAGGACCTTACATTCTAATAGATTCCAAAGACAAAGATTTTCTTCGAACAAAGGAATTTAGTGAACCAGATTAAAAGTCAATAATCTGAAATTATGGAACCTCTCTCAATTTATACCTAATGTATGTGAGTGTGTGTGTTTATGTATGTGTATATATGCATGCATATTTAGAAAGATAGGGTGTCCCCAAAGTCTTAGTGTATTTTAAAGCTAATCCCAACTATTTAAAAGTACACTAAGATTTTTAGATCATTTCACCTCTCTTTCTCTCTCTGGGTATGTATGTATGATAGGCTTTGGAAATTGTTATATTTATTAGGTCCAGGAAAACACTGATACATATGGATATAGATATCTCTGTTAGATCTAGGGAAATATAGATATGGATAGATATGATATATCTTTATTTCCCTAGGCCTAACAGAGATCTGTTACCTCTTCCTTTTCCTCTCCTATCTTCTCCTTCTGTCTCTCGCTTACCTAGCGGTCTGGCCCATTTTACTTGGACAGGGGCTTGGAAATGAAAATCTTGGGAGAAACTCCAGTTAGGGCAGCATAGGCTGACTCTCTGATCGTAATCTTTCTCACTGAGGTGATGAAAACTTAACAGGAAAGCTTATTAATATTGCCTTTCTTGGGGAAAAAAAAGAGCACAGTCTGTGGAGCTGTGATATCTCCCTATTGCTGCTTCATATGTGTAGGAAGGCTAAGGTAACTGAAAAGGAACTCTGGAAGAATGGAGTGGATCCCTTGATACAAGAACTGGGCTCACTCTGGACTTCAGGGGCCTGGATTCCCTCTCTGGGTATGTGCACACCACTCTTCCACTGGCGCCAGTAGGCCTGGGACTTTCCCTCTAACAATAAACTCCATCACCATTACTGAGAAAAACATTTCTTTCCAAGCTGGCTTCTTTTATTCACCCAGAGGACCTTCCCAAAGGAGCCTTTCTAGAAACAAAGGGTGAGAATGAATGGGACTACGTATTAGGAATGATTATGACTGGTGTTTGTATCCTTGTACAATGGAGTTAATAATAGCACAAGTCTCAAAAGGCTGTTGTATGGGGGGGGGGACAGAGATACAGAGAGAGAGACAGAGAGACATAGATACAGAGAAACAGAGAGAAAGAGATAGAGACACAGAGACAGAGAAAGAAAGAGACACACACACACACACACACACACACACACACACACACACACACACAGAGCCGGAGCCAGAGTCAGAAACACAGAAAAATATAAAGCTAGAGAAACAGAGATAAAGAGAGAGAGACATAGAGAGACAGAGATAGAGAAATATAGACAGAGGTAGGCACAGAGATACACAGAAATACACACAGAGATTCAGACAGTGACAGAGACAGAGACGGTATGAAGCTCTTTGCAAACTCTAAAGTGTCTTGTAAATACTAGCTATTATTATCACAATGAGTGTGCTGTGTACGTTCTGTTACTTTAAACACCTGGTTTTTTGCCTTCACGGAAGTCGTGGCCTCCCAGATAAATGAGCAAATAAGATATGGCAAGTAGAGGGAGGCATCCTGGAATGCAGCCAGCTGCTCTGTAGAAATGCTGTTAACTGTGTGACCCCAATGAAGTCATATCACCTCTGGTTTTCATTTTCCTCACCCATAAAGAGTTGAAATAGACTTTTCTGAAGTTCTTCTGGCTTTAAAGTCTTATGATTCTTCCTGTGGATGGCTATATGAATTTCTTCTGAGGTCCCTAACAGTTTGATGAGGCTTTGAGAAAATTTCAAGAAACCTAAGTAGATCTATGCTATGTTGTAGAAGAGTAGTCAAATTTGTTTACTGAGGATATAGGTTTGTTAGACACCTCATTGTGACCTGAAGTGTCTACTTGGGACAACTTTCAAGAACCTAGGGTTGTTTTGATGTTGGGATGAAGTAATTGAATAGGACTTTCATAGAGGAAATAAAAGGAAAAACAAAGCTAAAAACTTATGGCTTTATCATATTTATTATATTATATTATTATATATTTTAAGATATATGATATTTATTGTATTTATCATATATAATTATCTGTATTCTTTTTTTCTTTGTCTGTTTCTGTTTCTCCATCTCTTCTGTCTTTTTCTTTTTCTTTCTGTGCATATTATGTTGAAAGCAGAAAGAAAACATCCACACAACATGTTTGCTTTTAATAAAGACCTCAATCCAGGAAAATGATCAGGATGACTTGGATTATTAAAATGCCTTTTAGAAAAAGTCAGTTTTATTTGTGGATAATAAGCTTACTTTCCAAACAACTGACTGCTTTGTTACTCAGAAATATTTTCTTCTTATCTCTTGGAACTATTTAGCCCCAGGTTGGATTGAGTTGAGATGCATCTTTTATAATATGGAAGATTGCAACATTTTGCTTTCCCTTTAATGACAGTATAGGATCCCTATATGTATGGTATTATTACTTGAAAGATAATAATAATGATAATAGTAATAATAATAAGGCTAGTCATCAAATGAGGCATAAAAATGTCATTGTGTGACTCAAAAGGAGGCAGATTAGCTAACTCTATCCTATTCCCTGTCAGCCTTCTCCAAGGGAAACTTCAATTCCCATCAGGAAATAGGAGATTAGGGTCAAAGCTTGGCCACTCATCTCATCTCGGAGAGAATGGGCACTAGAATGTTGTCTATTTACTTCCTAAAAAATTGTTAGCCAGTAGATGTAGTATTCAGGTTCAAGCTAAACTTCTGATCATTGTTTCTTAAAGGGGAAAGGAAGATTCTAAGCTTTCTAAGGCTTCACTTCCTACTAAATATCGTTCTACAAAGAACATATTAGAAGTGGCAAAGAAACCCTTTCCCCCAGGTTAATAACAAACAGAAATTGGATTAGGAATACATGGGAGAATACAAGCCAGATAATACAGAGTGAAGGTGTTCTCCTATTAGGATGGAGCCAGCAGCTCACCTGAAAGAGAGAATTCCAGATCTCATCTATGGGGAAATCTCCCAGTCTCTAGTAGAGCAAACTGGGGCTAGAGATGTGATGGAGCTGCTAATTTCTCTCATGTCATCTTCTTCCCAGTCTTTTTTTTCCAGTAATCTAAACTGGGGTTAGCATTATCCATTGTTTCTCTTGAATCTGGAAGCCAGAAGAGATTGAAGTGACTGTTGAGTTCTAAGTAGACTATTTGAAGAGTGGAATTCTCCTCATTCTGGTGCATTTGTCTCCACCAATGAGGAGAGAGGTCCATACCAATGAACCTTGGGACTTGAGTTACATAACAATAATGATTAAAATTTATACGATGCTTTAAGGTTTGAAAGTACTTTACATTTTACAATATATATATATTCTAATATACAATATACATTTGATCGTTATAATATTCCTGGAAGGTTGATATTATTATTACTCCCATTTTACAGATAAAAAAACCTGAATCTGGGAGAAGTTAAATGACTTATTTAGGATTACACAGATCATAAGTATCAGAGGCAGGATTTGAATTCAGATCTATCCTGAATCCATATCCAGAACTGGATACATTATGCCATCAAGCTGCCCCTCTAAGGTAGAATTCATTTGGCTTATCAAAGACAATGGAGTAATATTATAAGTGGAGGAAGAAAAAGTAGTTGGTGTCACATCATTCAAATATGGCTTGATATCTTTCTAAATAGCTTTATAGGAGATCATTCAAAAAATAATAAATCATTAATTTCATTTATAGGAGTGATGAGAAGGGAGATTGACAAGCATTTTTTCTATGCTCATGTTTCCTTTGGGTATTTGTACTTTGCCTTCATGAAGTAACAAGTATTTATGAGGTAATTGCTATATGGTGAGCACTAAGATAGATACATGGGATATAGAGGCAGAAATAAAACCATCCTTGCTCTTAAGGTGTATACATTCTTTTGGAGCCATGCCCATATAGAACAAAAATGGGGAGATCAACCAATGAAGGCCCAGTTCTGGAAGCATGGAAGTATGTGATATCCAGTTTAGAGATCATACAGGTGTCTTTGAAAAATTAATATATTTTATTCCCCCTCCATTACATGTTAAAATAATTTTAAATATTTAAAAAGAATTTTGAGTTCCAAATTTTATCCCTTTCTCCCTTTCCCTCATCTTTGACAATAAACAGATACAGATTATACGTGTACAATCATGTGAAACATTTCCATATTAGTTATTTTGTATTCAAGAAGACTTGAATAAAAGAAAAAACAAAAGTAAAACATAGTATGCTTCAGTTTGTATCCAAACAATATCAGTTCTTTCTCTGGAAGCAGATAGTATGTTTCATCATTAGTCCTTTGGGATTGTTTCGGATTATTATATTGCTGAGAATAACTAATATATTCAGTTCTTCATCGAATAATACTGCTGTTACTGTATACAATGTTCTCCTAGTTCTGTTCACTTCACTTTGCATTTGTTCATGTGAGTCTTTCAGGTTTTTTCTGAAATTATTCTGCTTGTCATTTCTTATAACACAGACACATATGTCTTCTTACTACTAGGTAAGAATATTTTCTGAATTGTCTGATGAGGCAAAAGTGTATAGAAGGCACTAACAAGACAAATCAATTTCCTTCTTCATCACTAGTGAGTGAGACAAGAACTGCCATGGGTTCCCTGGTTGAAGAGGGACCTCAGGCTGTCCCTGCTGGGGCTCCTAAAATGTTGTCTGTGAATATATGCCCTATTCCCAACTAGGAGGCCCACGGCATTTCTTTACTCACTCCCACCAGTAAAGAAGGAGATTGATTTGCCCTATTAATGCCTAACACATGCACTTTTTACATAGAAGGAAAGAAGCCTAGAGAAGAGCAGTTGTCTTACTTACGGTCACATAAGTGCTAAGTGTCAAAGGCAGGAATTGAATTCAAGCTTTCTGAAAAAAAAAAAAAAAAGCCCTAAAGGACTTTATTAAATGTTACTACTATACTATAAATGAATAACAATTGATATTTATGTAGAGTTTTAAGGTATATAAAATATTTCACATATACAAAACATAAGTTATTAATGACCTTAAAGCTTAAAACTGCCCTAAGCTTTTTGGAACTTTCTGTATGATTTCATTTGATCTTTGCAAAAATTCTGCAGAGCAGATATTGCAGTAGTAGTATACTAATTTTAAAACTGAGAAAGCTGAGATTTAGAAAGTTACATGATTTTCCTGAGGTCACATAGCTAGAAAACTGGAAAAGGAGTATTTAAATCTAGGTCTTTCCTCATGTCTGGGTCACTATATCTTCTATATCTTGCTGCCTCTCTCTGTTCTTCCTCTGTAAAATGGAAATGATAAAACTATTCTGTTTACAGGCTTATTTTCCTTTTATTCTTACACGGGGTTACTTTATCCTTAAAAGTAGCAAGGTGGTGCATTGAATAGAGTTCTGGGTCTGGAATCAGGAAAAACTGAGTATAAATGTGGCCTCAGATATTAGCCATGTGCCCTTACTAGCAGATTCTCTGTCTGCCTCAGTTTCTTTAAATATAAAAAAGGGATAATAATAATAGCATCTACCCTCCAGAGTTGTTGTAAGGATCAGATGAAATAATGTTTCAAAAAATAAAAACAAAAACAAAAACATTGGTTTAGTGCCTGGAAGATTCAATAAATACTTATTCTTCCCTGAAAGGTCTTTTAAAAATGATTAACTTGTTGTTTCATCATTCTGACTTGTAATATTTCATGGTTTGTTGATTATTTTCTTACTATATTAGTGTCAAATTAATCTATTCAATTTAAGAAAAATGTATCTGTAGCTGCAAGGTCTCTCAGGATATATACAAAACTGTATATTAAAATGACATCAAATTCAGTACTTAAAAAATATTCCCTAATGATTTAATGGTAGATTAAATAAGACATTTAGATGTAATAATAAATTTAGTAGTGAAATATAACCACCTTTCTTAAACTTGTTGGAATCATTAATTATGTCCATGAAAGACCTTTTTCTTCACAGTGGGGATAGTGCTGATTAATTGCTTTTCAGATAATCTCAGCTTCTCTGCATCAGGAAAACTAAGAAACTGAGCCCAAGATCAGATCCAACAGAATCTTAATGCTTCTTGCTTATATTCCCTTAGGTTTTTATATATATGCAGTCCCTAAATTATGAAAAACTTGTGTTCAAAAGTTTTAGATGTTGCTCATCTGGATCTGAAGAACACATTTCCTTACTTATATTAAAAACAATAGCTCGTCAGAACTGGGAAATAGTTTTGTTGTTAAGTCATTTTTCAATTGTGTCTGATTTTTGTCACCCCATTTGAGGTTTTCTTGGCAAATGTATTAGAGTGGCTTACTATTTCCTTTTCTAGCTCATTTTATAGATGAGGAACTGAGGCAAACAGGGTTAAATAATGTGCACACAGCTAGCAAGTGCCTGAGGGCAGATTTGAACTCAGGAAGAGGAATCAGTCTTCTGGACTCTAAGCTGGGCATTCTGTGCACTATGCTGCTTTACTGCTCTTGAGAGATAGTTTAGGAATAATTAATCCAGGCCTGGTACTCTACCTACTGAGCCACCTAGCTGCCCCTTAATCTAGTACTCTTAATTTACAAAGGAAGAAATTATAGCTCAGAAGGAAGAAATGTCTAATCTAAGGCCACACATTATTAATAGGAGATCAGAAATTAGAACTAGTATGTCAGTGACGTCTGATTGCCAGGGTTCTGCAATCTCTGACATTCCCTAATTAACCTGGCCCTTTCAGCACATTCTGTGCATTACCAGAAACAATTTCTAGTCCTGCTCACTAACCTCATGCTGATCTAACCTTGGACAAACCAATGCATCTGAATGTATTTTAATTTCCCCTGTAAAAGAGAAATGGATTGAACTTGAGGGTTTTCTTCACCTTAAATCTATGAATTTAAAAACTTGATTACTGTATTTCAATGTAATTGCTTTCCTTTTTAATATTATGCATTTTATTTTGTTTTTAAAAACACTATTCTTAGAACAATAACATTCCATCACAATCACAAAATACAGCCATTTTCCCAATAGATGGGCATCCCCTCATTTTCCATTTTTTTTTTTTGTCTTGAGAAGAGAGCTGCTATAAATATTTTTTGTACATATAGTCCTTTCTTTTGGGATTCATACCTAGCAGTGGTATTGTAAGGTTAAAGAATATGCATGAATTTATAGCCCTTTGGGCAGAGGTCATATTTTTAAATTGTTTATCAATTGGGGAATGGCTCTCTCTGTCTCTCTGTATCTGTCTCTGTCTCTGTCTCTCTGTCTCTCTTTCTGTCTGTCTTTAAATAAATTTGACTCAGTTCTCTCTATGTTTGAGAAATGAGAACTTATCTGAGAAACTTCCTTCAAAATTCTTTTTACAATTGCTGTGCTAACTGTATTTCCCCCATTTATTCTATTCTCTAAAAACCCTATTATCAAAAAGGGTCCATAGACTTCCCTAAACTACTAAAGATATCCTTGAAACAAAAAGGTTCCGATCCCTTGAACTAGATGACCTCAGTGATTCCTGGAAGTTCTAATGTTTTATAAAATGCTTTTACTGTAATACTGTTTCTTGGGTTCCCAAGGCTAAGACCAATAGCCTGCTCAGCTTTTTATCTCTAAATACAGGATGATGATATGCAGATTATAATAACAATGTAGGTGAATTCTGTTATGTCAGAATTCTGTGTACTGGAAACAATAGCAGAAGGGAGTAGGAAGGTAATGTCCCTCTCCTTTCTTTGTGGAAACCAAGCCATTTTCTTAAAGTCAACTAAGCAGCATTTCAGATTAGATAAAATTTGTGGAACTTTCTTACCTTCCCTTCTGCAATCTCTATCTATATTATGATATTTCTGCTCACTGTTGTCCTCTTTTCCCACCTAATTTTCTCACCCTATGATGCTCTAAGATCCCTAGTATATCTTTTTGACTTTATGGATGGGGTGGTGATGGTAGTGACAGAATAGCCTACGCTGGTGTAAAAAGCACAGAATTTATCATTGGAATATCTATATTTGAGTATTTACTACCTGTGTAACCGTGGGGGAATTCAATAAAATTTAATTCAATAAGCATGTGTAAGTACTATATTAGGTGCCTGGTATATAAACTCCCAAATTAAAATATCTTTCTCCTCAAAGAACTCATCTTCTATTAGGAAAGTCTTAGTTTTTTTTTTTAATTTTAATAGTTTTTATTTACCAGATATATGCATGGGTAATTTTACAATATTGACAATTGCCAAACCTTTTGTTCTAATTTTTCCTCCTCTCCCCCTTCCTCCCCACAGATGGCAGGTTGACCAATACATGTTAAATATGTTAAAGTATAAATTAAATACAATATATGTATACATATCCAAACAGTTGTTTTGATGTACAAAAAGAATCGGACTTTGAAATAGTGTACAATTAGCCTGTGAAGGAAATCCAAAATGCAGGTAGATAAAATTAGAGGGATTGGGAATTCTATAATCATCTCCTAGAGTTCTTTTGCTGGGTGTAGCTGGTTCAGTTCATTACTGCTCTATTGGAACTGATTTGGTTCATCTCATTGTTGAAAATGACCACGTTCATCAGAATTGATGATCATACAGTATTGTTGTTGAAGTATACAATGATCTCCTGGTCCTGCTCATTTCACTCAGCATCAGTTCATGTAAGTCTCTCCCGGCCTTTCTGAAATCCTCTGGTTGGCCCTTTCTTATAGAACAATAATATTCCATAACATTCATATACCACAATTTATTCAGCCATTCTCCAATTGATGGGCATCCACCTAGTTTTCAGTTTCTGGCCACCACAAAGAGGACTGCCACAAACATTCTTGCACCTACAGGTCCCTTTTCCTTCTTTAAGATCTCTTTGGGATATAAGCCCAGTAGTAACACTGCTGGATCAAAGGGTATGCACAGTTTGATAACTTTTTGAGCATAGTTCCAAATTGCTCTCCAGAATGGCTGGATGTATTCACAGTTCCACCAACAATGTATCAGTGTTCCTGTTTTCCCACATCCCCTCCAACATTCTGCATTTTCTTTCCCTGTCATTCTAGCTAATCTGACAGGTGTGTAGTGGTATCTCAGAGTTGTCTTAATTTGCATTTCTCTAATAATGATTTGGAAAGTCTTACTTTTTCTGGGTCTTATTTTCAACTCTTAAATGGGGATTGGGATGACAAAATTATCTCTAGGGTCACTTTCAAGTCTAAATCTTATGATTTCATCTCACAATAGTTATCTACTATATTTATAGTTATCTACTATAGTATTATCCACGTGATACATTGCTCTTCTTCCCAATCACATCTCACATTTCTTCATATGTAGGTAGGACAGTGTTGACAAACATATATATATGTGCTAATTCTTTATCATAAAATGCACTGTTCATTTACTGAAAATGTCAGTACAAGCTAAAGAAAGGAGGTTTGATTTGGAATTAGAAGACATAGGTCAGTATAAGCTAAAGAAAGGAGATTTGATTTTGAGTTAGAAGATGGGTTTTAATTCTACATAATAGTTATTTTATCTTGTTTGTGTCATAAAATGCCTGTGTGTGTGGGTCTCATTCTTCCTTATGTGTGAAATAGGAATAATAACATTTGCAATAGCTACTTCATGGGATTTGAGAAGGAAACACTTCTAAAAACTTTAAATTATATGGAAATGACTTGTCCTGTATTTGAGGGTAGTTGATTTTTTTGAGCATAAAGGCAGGATTTTGCATTTACTCCTTATGAGTTATATCATGGATCATTCCCAATTTAATAAGCATGCCTTTCATGATATCATCTATGGCTTGGACGCATAGTTTGAATATATTAAGATCAAGAACTCTTGATAATTCTGAACTATAAAGACAAGACTATATTATGTTCAGTATACTCTCTGTAAGAAGGTGAAGAAATAACACTTTCCTCTCAAAAGAAATACAGAAGCAAAAAAACTTTATTTGCTAGTCCCACCAAGAAATAAAAATGGAAAAAATAATAAAATAAGGAGAAAAATCAGCAGACAATTTCAAAACTAAAACTTGAAATTAAGATACAAAATGTGTTCCTTTATATGATGATTACTTCTATGATATTGTTTAAAAGTGAAAATGAGTCAGTTTGCAAAATTCATTATATATCAAATTGTTGAATCATTGAGGAGAGAAGGAAATGAGCATTTATTAAGTACTTACTAAGTGCCTGGAATAAGGTGCTATGAACTTTACAAATACTATCTCTTTGAATCCTGTTATGATACCCATTTTACTGATAAAAATATGGAAGCAGACAGAGGTTACATGACTTGCTCAGAGTCACATAACTAATGATTATATGAGGCCAGATTTGAATGTAAATCTTGCTGATTTCAGGCCTAGCACTTCACCCAGTGAACTATTTAGCTGCCTCTTAAATTGATTATTGCTTTGTTCTTGGATTGATGAAGGGAATGGGTAGTGTGGAATACTTTATAGGAAATTCAAGGAAAGATGATGTTTGTTTGAATTTGTTGAGATAGATATGCTTGGCTTTTGTTTTAATGTACAAATAGTATTCTGGTAGATGTATGACCTCTTGACAAGTTTGCAGAGTCACATTAATTGTTTTGTAACATACTGACCACTGCTTCCCGTGGTCAGAAAAAATACAGTGAAGCAAATAATACGTTAAAAATTACTATTAAAAATTGATGTTGAAAAAGCTAAGCTTTATTTATCTGGAAAATTCATGACCCATGAAGTAGTGACTAGAACATTCCAGTCATGTTGAATAATGAATGATGATTGATTGTCTTTTTTTGGGTTTCTATTTACCCAAGATACTTCTAAGAGTCTCTGTGTGGAAACAAAAGAAGGATATGATTTAGTCCTTCCCTGAAAGAGTCAATTTTACTAGTCAGATGAAACGATAGGTACTTGGAAATATATAAATTGTGGAATAGAATCTAACAGAATATTTCAAAGGGTAGTAAATGTGGGTGGTAAAGGAAGGAAAAAAGGGTTCTTTGATGATGGAAATGTCTAAGAAATTGGAATTTAAGAGAATCTGACAGGTTATGAGTAGGAAAAGGAATAGCAGAGGACTTTCCAGAAAGTGGAGGTGGTGGTTGTGGAGGGTGAACATGGTCTTTTTCTGAGAAAGCAAGGAGGTCAGATTTTTAAGTAGATGGTTCATGCTCAGGAGTAGTAAGAGTTAAGTTTGACTAGGATAGTGGAGGCAGTTTATGTGAAGCCCTGAATACTAGACAGAGGAGTTTGGGCTTGATCCTATAGAAAATAGGGTGACATTGGAGGATCTTGAACAGGGTATATAATATAATGGTAGAGATATTTTGTAAGGACTAGTTTAGAAATACCAAATTGTTTATCTTTTGTATTAAATGGCATTGTTTGAGGGGAACAAAGCATGGAAGTAGAAATGCAGGAGGAAACTTTGGAGTTGACATGATAAGGAATAAAGAGTTAGTTGAGTTGGTAAATTATAGAATCATAAGAGTATAGATTTTGATCAATAAAGGAGGTTGATCAACCCCACTATCATTTTATAGATGAGGAAATGAAATCAAGGGAGGTTAAATGATTTGCTCAGTGTTACTAAGGTTATAATCAGCAGAGGTGAAATTCAAATTCAGGTCCTTTGACATCAAATCCAAGGTTCCACTTCACTGACTCAGGCTGTGATGAGAAGAGATCAAGATCAGACATATTAAAGGAAAAGAATGGAAAGACTAGAAGAATCTAGAGGAGTATGTCAAATTTGGATTTTCATAGCAGTATAGAATCATGGATTTAGAACTAAAAGAGACATTTTAAGAGTTTTTTTTTTTTTTTTTTTTTTTTTTTTTTTTTTGTATAATCTTAATTTGTGGCATGTTAGCCAGACTACTTGTGAGGTTTGACTAACCCAGAATTGCCTAACTTATGAGGAATGGGTTTGTACCCAACGTTAGTCCCTAGCTAACTATGCATTTTTGGGCAAAAGATGGGACTTCTCTTTCCTTTCATGGACATTTATCATGGCTCTGTCTTATCTTAGGATACTTCTTTGATTCAGTAGTCCTGCCACCAATCTCCCATAATCACTTCCTTCCTGGTATTAAGAAAATTCTTCATTCCTACTTGCAATTTATGACACGGAATAAGGTGGGCTTCACTTAGATTACCTCTCTGTGTTAAAAATACAGAATATAAATATAGGAAGAAAGGACCTCAGAGATCATGTAGGACAGGTTTCTCATATCATATTGTACAAAAATCGAGTGCTCCACAAAACATGAAAAAGGATTCCATGAGAAAATGTGATGCTAGTAAAATTGTCCCCTATAAATGTTAAATATAAAATGATATATGTATCATGAGTACTTTTTGGATCTGGGTTCATTATTCCAGAGTTAAGCTACTAGGTTCCAGTGCTACTTCCAAAGGATTTGGGATCTTTTTTCTCTACTACCTATCATCAGTTTTGAGTCCCCATTTTGAGTATATTAGCCATCAGTGACTAGTATTTTAATTCCATGGGACTGATTGACATAATTATAAAAAAGTTTTTACAAAAGGATATTTACTATGAAGGTATAGCAAGAAGAGGAGTACAAATGTTTTCTCTAATACCCAGGGACACAGTTTCCTTGATGCCATCTTGTTTTCTGGGGAGAATGGGAGCAGACTTAATCCAGTTTTTTTTTTTTTTTGCATAGTCCTGGTCCCACTAAATTTACACACAAATGCAGTATTCCTGTCAGAAGAATTCTCATCTCAGCTACCACTGGCAAGGGGTCTGAGGGCATTAATGTTTGGGGCATCAGTGTGGCTTGGTGGCAAAACTCAATATGGCTTCAATTCCCAGATTCCTGGATTTCTCTCTTTATTTGTTAAAGCTTACAAGACCAGATCCTCTAGATTGAGTTTCTTAACTGAAAGTAAAAGAACAAAAGCTTGGTTAAGCAAAGAACCAAAGACATATTTACAGAGCCAATTTTTTGTGGAATAGTTATTTGTTGCATTCTTAAAAGTATTTTAAATTCTTTATTTAAAAATGGTAATTTGTTGTCTGTTAGTTTATAGAAGATAGAATTCTGGTCTATAATTCTTATCAAAATCTCGCTAGATAATCCATAGGTGATAGAATTTTGCAACAGAGCATGATGTGTTGCATAGTTTCCACTGTTACCTTGTACAATCTGCAGCATTAATTAGTTCTTGTTTCTTAAGGATAATATCTCTTTTGTAATTTCTGGTGGTAATGAGCCAATCTTGATCCTTCTCTTTTTATAAACAGATTCCTGTCACCCACTTAACTTGTTCAATATTTCTTTCTCATTTCATTGTTTGTTGAGTTTATACAGCTGTTCCTTGTAGAGGGCCTTTTGATTCCACTCTTGTATCTTAGATATTTCATAGACTCCATCTGGAGGTGATTCACTTTATGTCATATTCATAAAATTCAAAGGCGTGTTATAATTATTATGATTGTTGTTGCTGCTAATAGAAGGAACTAGAGGTATTTAGCCTGGGGAAGAAAAGTCATAGACAAGACATGATAACTGTCTTTAGGTATTTAAAGTGTGGTCTTATGAAAGAAGGACTAGATTCATTCTTCTCTGTGCCAGAGGACAGAACTAATAATAATGGATGGAAGTTTCAGAGAGACAGATTTCTTTTTCTTTTTTTTTAGTTAAAAGTTTTTAATTTTCAAAATATATTGCATGGCTAATTTTCAGCATTCATTTTTGCAAAACCTCATGCTCCAATTTTTCCCCCTCCTTTCCACCTATCCCTTCTCCTAAAAGGCAAGTAATCCTATATATATATGAAACATGTGCAATTCTTCTGTACATATTTCTATAATTATCTTGCTGCACAAGAAAAATCAGATGAAAAAGGAAAATAAAATGAAAAAAAAACACCCAAAATGCAAGCAAACAACAACAAAAAGAATGAAAATACTATGTTGTCATCCACACTCAGTTCCCACAGCTCTCTTTTTGGATACAGAAGACTCTCTTCATCACAAGAATCAACTCATTGTTGAAGAGAGCCATGTCCATCAGAATTAATCATCATATAATCTTTTTGTTTCTGTGTACAATGATGTCCTGGTTCTACTCATTTCACTTATCATCAGCTCATATAAATCTCTCCAGACCTCTCTGAAATCATCTTGCTGATCACTTCTTATAGAACAATAATATTCAATAACATTTATATGCCATAACTCAGTCAGTTTCCAGTTTTTTGCCACTACAAAAAGGGCTGCCACAAACATTTTTGTACATGTGGGCTCCTTTCTATCCTTTATGATCTTTTTGATTTACTCACCTTCCAAGACTGGGATTTGGACTAAATCAGTACTTCCCAGATTACCTGGACCATGGTACACTTTGAGAACTTGAAATTCCAAAATAAGAGAGCCTTATAAAAGCTACCTAGTTGTAGTAAGTTTGTTTATTTTTAATACACATTGCTTTATGAATCATGTTGGGAGAGAGAAATAAGAGCAAAAGAAAAAAAAACATGGGAGAAATTAAAAAAAAAGAAAAAAGAAGTGAACATAGCATATGTTGATTTACATTCTGTCTCTTAGTTGTTTTTCTGGATGCAATTGTCATTTTCTGTCCAAAGTCTATTGGGATTGCTTTGGATCACTGAACTACTGAGAAGAACCAAGCCTTTCATAGTTGATCATCACACATTCCTGCTACTATTGTGTACAATGTATTTCTGTTCTGCTTGTTTTATTCAGCATCAGTTCATGTAACTCTTTCCAGGCCTTTCAATCACCAGCATCAAAAATGAAAATGGTGATTATTTCTGTGATTTGTTATTTGACCCACTCATTCTTTAGAATTAGATTATTTAATTTCCAATTGGTTTTTTAGTCTATCTTTTCCTGGTCCTATAATTTTTATTGCATTGTGGTCTGAAAAGGAAGAATTTACTATTTCTGCCTTTCTGCATTTGATTATGAAGTTTTTGTGTCCTAATACATGGTCAATTTTTGTGTAAGTGCCATGTACTGCTGAGAAAAACATGTATTCCTTTCTCTCCCTATTCAATTTTCTCCAGAGGTCTATCATATCTAGGTTTTCTAGGACCCTATTAGCCTCTCTAGTTTCTTTCTTGTTTATTTTGTAGTTAAATTTGTCTGATTTTGAGAGAGAAGAAGGTTGAGGTCCCCCACCAGATTAGTTTTGTTGTATTATTTCTTCCTTTAATTGGCTTATCATCTTCTCTAGTGAATTTGCCTACTCTATCACTTTGTGCATACACATTTAGTATTTTTACTACATTATATATGGTACCCTTTATCAAGATGTACTTTCCCTCCTTATTTCTTTTAATAAGATCTATTTTTATTTTTGCTTTATCTGAGATCAGAATTGCCATCCCTGCTTTTTTTTTTTTTTTTTACTTCAACTGAAGCCTAATTCTGTTTCAACTTTTTGCCTTTTCTCTGTATGCGTCTCTCTTGTCTCAAATATGTTTCTTGTAAACAATATATTGTAAGATTCTGTTTTTTATTCCACTCTGCTATTTGCTTCCATTTTATGGGAGAGCTCATCCCATTCACATTAACAGTTATGATTATCACTTTGAATTACTTTCCATCCTATTTTCTCCCCTATATATACTTTTGTTCTCTCTTTCCACCCTGTCCTTAGTAGTGTTCTTTTTTACTCACACCACTCTATCCCTTATCTCCTATTACTCTCCCCTTCTCTTACTAGTATTTTTTTTTTTTTTACTATCCCACCCACTGCCTTATCTCTTACTACCCATCCCTTCTTCTCTTAGTGGTTTTTAAAACCCATTCCACTCACTACCTTATCTTCTATCAGCCCTTTCTCCTTCTCTTACCTTTTCCCCTAATATTTCTGCCCTCCCTTCTATTCTGTCCCTCCCTTTTATTTTCTTCTTTCTCTTCCTGCTTCTTTATAGGATTAGATACATTTCTATATCCAACCGAATGATTAAATTATTCCATCTTGGAAGCAAAACTGATGAGATCAAACTTCAGACAGTGTTCATCCCCCTACTTTCTTTTTCTGGATTGTAATAAGTCTTTTGCACCTCTTCATGTGAATTTATTTTTCCATTATACCTCCTCTTTTTTCTTTTCTTTTTTTTTTTTTTTTAGAACACAGCTTTTACTACTCTTTAATGTCTTCTTCTTTGATGTCACCACATAAGGGGTCATTCACAACCACATCATCAGTCCATGTGATTATCCCCCTCTGTCTGTCCTAGTGTCAGATACAGTTTGCAGGAGTTACAGATGATTGTTTTTCTATCTAGGGATATAAACAGTTTAACCTTTAACTATAAATGTTTTCTCTGTTCACTTTTTTATGGTTCTCTTGCATCCTGTGTTTGTATATTACAATTTCTGTTTAGTTCTGGGTTTTTCAATAAAAATGTGTAAGTTCTGGGCTAACTCCCTGGAGGCCTCAGAATCAGCCAGAGTCAGGATAAGCAAAAGTCCTTAGTTTTTACGGGGAGAAGTGAAGGGGATGGACAAAACTGCCACAACTTCTCCACAACCTCCCTTCTCCTTATCCACCTCCAAATTGACTCTGGCTTATCTCACTCCACCCCCTAATCCCTCCTTACAATTCTCCTAACCCTAAGCATTGAGCTGGCATTAACTGTGAGAAGATAAATTCCAAACATGCTAATAGAGTTATTGTCCTTGAGTACTTGGTTGTCTGATTCAAGTGTACATATTTAGAGTTTCAGCCCATTACAGAAATGATTGAAAGTCTCTTACTTCATTGAAGTTACCCTCTCCAGAAAGATGATGCAGAATCTCCATGGAAGGTTAATTCTTGTTTGTATCCCAGGTCCTTTGCCTTCAGAATATGATATTCCAGATCTTCTGATCCTTTATTGTAGAAGCAGACAGATCCTGGGTAATTCTAATGATTATTCTTTGATATTTGAATTGTTTTTATCTGGCAGCTTGTGGTATTTTTTCCTTGAGATTATAGTTTGGGAATTTTGCAACAATGTTCTTTGGGGTTTTCCTTGTGAAATCTCTTTCCAAAAGTGATTGATGGATTCTTTCAATCATTATTTTCCCCTCTGTTTCTAGACTATTGGGGCAGTTTTCTTTAATTACCTCTTGTAGAATACTATTCATTTCCATTTGGTTTTTTCTATTGTTTAAGGAGTTGTTTTCTTCAGACAATTTTTTTCCTTTCCTTTTCCAAGCGGTTGACCCTCTCATTTCCTTTCTCATTTTTTTTCTTCTACCTCTCTTATTCTCCTTTTAAAGTCTTTTATGAGCATGACCAAGAAGACTCTTTGGGCTTGAGACCAATTCATATCAGTCTTTGAGATTCCTTCTGTGGACATTCTGTCCTCATCTGAGTTTGTGTTTTGGTCTGTGCTGTCACCATAGTAGCTTCCTATGGTCAAAGTTTTTTCTGTTCCTTGCTTATTTGCTTTCCTTTTCTTTTGGCAATTATTTTATTTTTAAGGTGAAGTTCTGTTCCTTGGGTACAAATGGCTCTGTCCTAAGCTTCTTGTGCAAATCTGAGCTTTGACTTTAAGCACAGGGTTCCCTTGTGTTTGCAGGGATAGCTTTACCTGCTCTATTCAGGAAATAGCCTAGTTTCCCAGAGTTTTGAGCTGGCACTGGAAGCTGCCCCCATGCTGTGCTTCTCTGCTGAGCAGGACTGAGGGTCTTAGTTGCTGATTTGCTGTGATTAAGATCTTGTCACTGATTTTCCCAGAGTCTATCTAAGTAGGACTGAACACCTTTTTCACCTCAGTGAGACTGATCTACCTTGAAGTTTTTTCAGTCTATCTGGAGCTGGAGAATAGTTTCATTCCATTAAATGCTGTTCAGAAGTTTGGCTTCATGTGGTTTCCAAGGGAAAATGGGAGAGCTCAAGCAGCTTCCTAACTTTACTCTGCCATCTTGGCTCCAAAAAGTAACATTTCCAATGTCATAACCACTTATTGGTCTTGGATCAAAGGGAAAGGGCAGGATATGTCAAGTGTTGAGAAATAACTATCAGACTGGTTTCACTTAAATGAGTGAACATATCTGCAAATATAGGCTCAAAGAAAGTACTTTATAAGTGTTTTTTAAATCAATTTTGTTTATTTAAAATTTAAATACAAAATAGAAAAAGAAAAAAAAAATTTCCTGTGCGTAGCAGAACAAAAGAGAGGTTATGAAATAATAAATTTCCATATCAAGAATGCCTATATAATAAATACTATACATTGTGTTCATCTTTTTTTTTGCTTCCTTATGGGTTTTCTTTTGTTCTCTGATGTGCACTTTTTACTTTATTTTTTTCTCCTTTTCCCCAAGAAAGCTCCAATTAAGCATGAATACATTATACACATGCACATATACATTGATATCTATAATCACACATATTCATATACATCTACTAGTTTGTCCTTCTTTCTCTGAAAGTGGATAACATCATTCTTCATACATCCAAATCTTGCCATATTTTTCTGAATCCACCAACTTATCCTTTCCTACATCACAGCAACATTCCAATCTTATACTTTCTAGTTATTTTTACATATTCTAAAAGAATATTGATTTATGTGGCTGACATACAACATAGTTCCCCAATTTTTCTCTTTTAATTAAATCTATTTTAGCTTTAACTTTGTCTGAGCTCAATGATTTTTTTTCCTAATAAATTCTACTCCTGATCATTATTATGTTTGTGTGTTTCTCTTGTTTTCTATCTCTGCTGATTCCTCTGCTGTATTTTTATTTGCTATCTTGCTGTTTATTTGCTGTTACTTCACCTACTCCTCCTCCCAGCCCCCTATTCAAGTATCCCTTTTTTATTCTCTCCTGACATTCTTCCCCTCCCTCTTTATCCCATTCTCTTTACTGTACACAAGCTTCTAGTTAAGAGTAGGATTCTAAAACTACTAGCCCTTCTTCCCCATAATTCCTCTGTGTCAGTTCTTCCCCTCACGCCTCATCTATATAACATAATCTTTTTACCTTTTTCTTTCTAAAACCACATCATCCTCAGTTCCAATCTTTCTTTTGAACTAACCAATTACTATAACAAACTTAAACATATGGTTTACATTTTTACATATAAAACATAAACAGTTTGTTCTTATTGAGTCCTTTGTACAAATGTTGATAAGTTCAGGATTATCCTTGCAGAAACAATAAACCACCCCTCACAGGTTAAGGTCATAGTAGAGAATTATTGGTTTCTAGTCTTGACTTTGCCATGCTATAACATGTTACTTATCTTGGCCATCTGTATTTTTTTTTCATATCTAATAGTTTTTATTTACCAGATATTTGCATGGGTAATTTTACAACAATGACAATTGCCAAACCATTTGTTCCAATTTTTCCCTTCTTTCCCTCCCCCCAGATGGCAGGTTGACCAATACATGTTAAATATGTTAGAGTATAAATTAAATAAATACATGTATACATGACCAAACAGTTTTTTTGCTGAACAAAAAGAATCGGATTTTGAAATAGTGTACATTTAGCCTGTGAAGGAAATCCAAAATGCAGGCGGACAAAATTAGAGGGATTGGGAATTCTGTGTAGCGGTTCATATTCGTTTCCCAGAGTTCTTTCGCTGGGTGTAGCTGATTCAGTTCATTACTGCTCTATTGGAACTGATTTGGTTCATCTCATTGTTGGAGAGGGCCACGTTCATCAGAATTGATCATCATACAGTATTGTTGTTGAAATTGTATTGTTTTTTTAAAATCAGCTTCTGGTCTGTTTATTTATCATTTCAATAGGTTCATTTTTTTGGCTGAAGCAATTAGGGTTAAGTGATTTGTCCACTTACACACAAAACCAGAAAGTGTCTGAGGTTGGATTTGAACTCAAGTCCTCCTGACTTCAGGGGTGGTGTTCTATTCACTGCACCATCTAGCTGCCCTGCCATCTGTATTTAGAATGAATAACAACATTGGTATCAGTAGGAAAACAGGACAAAGATTACATCCCCAACTTCTCTAATTTTGCTAAGTGAAGTTTCAAGATAATTTGTTTGGAGTCAATATTAGTGGTAAAGGGAGTGATGGGAGTTGGAAGAAATTTTCTCCTTCTAACTCAAATAACAAGCAGGTCCAAGAAAGTTGCAGAGGGAAGCAACAAACAAAATTCAAAGTACAGATTTGATTTAAAGCTCTGCTGAGTGACTGAGTACAGCTATGGGTTTGTCTGACCCCAAGCTGAAATAGTCCTGTCTTTGTGGGTTCTAAGCACATTCAAGAGTTATGATCATTTTTCTATAAAGAGTCCATAGCAATTGAACCAATAGATGGCAGCAGATAAACAAAAAAAAAACCCTAGATATGTAGATAAATGATAGCTGTTTATAGCTTTTAGCTCAGAAGATCAAGAAGCACTTGGAGGTCTGGTGAAGAAAGCACCCAGGCGGCATCAACAATCAGCAGATGGCATTCAGCAACTCTACGAGAAAATAGAAAATGCTGGCTTTGGAGGCAGAGAGGTTCCAGTCAGGATCCAGTTCTAGGAGCATGGGTTGCCTTGGTTATGTGCATTCTTTGTGGTTCTTTCACTTGTATTTTCTGGTTATATGTGTTCACAAAGTGTGTTCCGATGCACACATTGCACATGGCAATATAACAGAGAGAGCACGCTATGATAACGGAGAAAATCTCTTTGTTGTTTATCTTGTTTATCAATTACATAAATGTTTCTTCCTTTGAAGTAATACATCTTTTTGGTTCAGTCTGGCAAAATGGGGCTGATAAGATATGATTTTAATGTAATTTATATGCTAAGTGTGTCTTGAACTCAGGCGTAACTATAAGGGACCCATATTTGAACATCCCATAAAATATGGAGGTTGGATTAGATAATCTTTAAGGTCCTTTCCAGAATTTTATTTTCTGCTTAATTAGCATCCTGAAGACCATTACCTTTCAATATGGCAAGAGTGAGAGTCTAAATCTCCTTGGCACCCAAGGAAGGAGTTATTTAGCTGCAATCAAGAGAGTCTTTGACAGGAGCTTTACCTCATTTTATTTGTTTTGGGACTGAAACTGATGATCACTTAGCAAATGGTACATAGACTTTCAAAATCAGTCCGTTTGTCAAGACATTTTTAAAATTCTTGGTCCTCATTCTGGGAGCATAAAAGAAAGTGACTTGTAATAGCCAATTTTTTAAGCATGTGCAACTCAATGTTAATAGAACTATGGATAGGATACAGAATATTTTTTTACTTTCCAGGGAAATGAGTAGCATAATAATAACAATAACTCATCCTACTAGAATGATTTACAGTTTATAAAGAGCTTTCCACATGATAATATTATGGAAGAGGTAGAGTATGATTATTACCATGTTATAGGTAAGAAATCTTCACAAATGTTCTTTCTAATGCCTAACTATGATATGGAGATGACTCTGAGAGCTGTGTTATTGGAGTCTAAGTTGTGACCTGAAAATATATAAAAATTTTCTTAGTTGATTGGTTTAGGGAAACAATTCTATTCTTATTTTAAAGATGTTGGTATTTCTAATTGTGACTAGATTAGGAACCCGTTTATCATGGATAAACATGAGGCACATAGGTTGTTTTTTTTTTAACATTATAACAAGTATAGTTAATAGATTTGTTTTGTGATAATATGTTGAATAGATCATTTGAACCTGAAAATCTTATTTTGAATAAGTGAACAAAGAATTATTTGGTTTATCCATGATGTAAATTTTTCTCCTGCTTATGATACCTTCTTTGCGTGAAACTGGATTTGCTGTAGCTAATACAAAAATAAAAATATTTTTCTTGGTTAGTGGTTCAAATGGAATTATGAGTAGCATTATCATCAATGAAACATGCCAACCTTTCATATCATTACTCATAAGGATCTATGATTTTATCAATTTTGGAATTTCCTCCATTCATATGGTAGTTTGTTGGCTAAATGCTCATAACTAAAATGTGACTTTTCATTTCCCTCTGTGTGACATTCATTTCCAGAAGCAATGGTGTTCTAGGGCTTGGTGCTATTTTAAAATACCAGCAAAATTGTTTGTATTAAAACAATGAGTCTTTACTATTTTGTACAGTAAAACAGCACTCCTCCTCCTTTGCAAGTCTGGTCCAGTATATTGTTCATTGGTATTGTATTTCTATATATACATACTGTTAGATAAGCTTAATAGGGTGTCCATTCAGATACATGTTGAAATCTGGGCAATACATATTCTTTATTCTTTTGGTCTTTTGGATACATAAGTTACATTCCTTTGAGTGATTACAGGTTTTTTCAAGGAATCTCTGCAATATCTTGGGTCTTATTGCAATCAACACAATGTCATCTACAAATGGGAGCATCTGAAGGACCTTACCATTCATAAGGAATCTCTCTTCAACTTGGATTCTAACCTGGATTGTTTCCGTTGCAATGACAAATACTTTTTTAAAAAAAGCTTTTTATTTTCAAAATATGTACATAGTATTCAACATTACTCTTGCAAAATCTTGTGTTCTGCATTTTTTCTCCCTCTCTTCCCCTCAATCCTCCCTTAGACAAGAAGTAATCCAATATATGCTAAACATGTACAATTCTCCTATTTCCACAATTGTCATGTTGACAAATTAGATCAAAATAGAAAAAAAATGAGAAAGAAAACAAAAAAGCAAGCAAACAACAATAAAAAGGTGAAAATACTTTGTAATGATCTCCATTATTCTCTTTCTGGATGCAGATGGCTCTTTCCATCTTTTGGAATTGTCCTGAATCATCTCACCATGAAAAGAGCCATGTCCATCAGAACTGATCATCACCTAATCTTGTTGGTGCCATGTATAATGTCCTCTTAGTTCTACTCACTTCACTTAGCATCAGTTCATAGAAGTCTTTCCAGGTCTTTTTGAAATCATCCAGCTGATCATTTCTTATAGTATAATATAATAATGTTCTAAGCAAATACTTTCAGTAAGCATACACCTATCACTCTATTTAATTCCTTGTCTGATGTTTATAAATAAGTTATTGAGTAGAATTATTTTTGCTATTACATCTTCTAGGATATATTGAATGCTCTTAATATGTGGGAGAGAGATACATTTATTGTGAAAGATTTTATAAGGTGACATTCTGTTTCATGCTTTTGGCAACCAACAAATGATTAGCACAATGTAATCTTATATTCTCTTCCTCCATCAGCCAATTGTTAGTTGGTAGAGATGTAGCTCATGTTGAATACCATTTGCAAAAGCTTGCCTGTATCTGACTAAGATCCTTATTGAGGGTTCCCCAATTCATATATAGATGTCTATATAGAAGTGATATGTAGGCTGCAATTTTCTAGGTTACCTTATTTTGAAATCAATAAGGTCAGAGAAATTTTCCATGCCTTTGCTATCTTATCTTTTACATACATTATAAACCAGGTGTTCATGTCCCCCAATAGTATCACCTCTAATATGGATCTCTCCTCTATAGAGATGATCTGAGACAGATGCTTTTTGTTTTATTTAGTGTTTCTGTAAATACCTTAAGCTCCAAGTGTGTTGGTTCCACTTGTACCTTGCCTGTGAAAATAGTGTGTGGTAATAATTTTTGCAAATCATTTCCTTTTTCCCTTTCTTTATAGCTCTTCTCTTTTCTTCCTCGAATGCTATTGGAATGATTTTACTTTATTGAATATCCTCCCAAGCTTTATTTAGACTGGTTTTACCTTTCACCTCTTCTCTGTTTTATGAGACAACATGACTTTTTGTCTATTATTATTCTTTTTAACATTTTACAGATGGGCCTGCATTTTAATCTAGTATGTCTTTGGAAGGTATGTCTCTGTTTTCTAAGTAATTAAAATGCTTGCTAAATAAACAGCTTTCTGGACTCTTTGGGTCTTCTTGTATCTATTTATATAAACAACTTATGGATGAAATTATTAGTCATTATTGCTGTTAGTTATGCTTGTTGTCATTTTTCCATTTTTGATTTGTAACAGCTTGTTTAAATAATTCAGGGTTAAATCTTCATAACTGTATACCATATCTTTTCCTCATTGTTATTCTTTTTTCTTGTCTATTATAAATTCAGATCTTAACTCAAGAAAGTCGATAGTCTGATTACACAGATGGTTGATTTTGAGATGACTCCTATGTCCATAAATAAATCTTTTTCCCTGTTAAAATATGGTCAATTTTATTCTCCATGATGTAGTTTGGTACTTGGCATGTACAGTGCCTACTGATTCTTTCTTTGAAGAAAATATTCATGATACAGTAGAATGAAGCTTTTGTATGAACTACTTTGGAAGCATCATTTTCCATGTATTTCTTTCCATCTTTATATTTTCCTACATTTGCATTGAGATCTTAAAGTATTGAAGTATGAATTGATTTGATTTGGAGGTTCTTATCTTATCAAATTCTTCATAGAATTTCTCTACTACATTCATTGTTTCAGGAGCAGTAAATCCCTCATGGTAGCCTTTTTGCAGATACTTATTATTAGATACTGGAATCTGTGATGATCAAATATTACCCAGCTGTTATGGCTTTCTTCTTTAAGACTACCTTTCATATATTTTATAGGTATTTTATATGTACCTATTCACCTACATGTTGGGTTTTCCATTAAAATATTACTCCTTTAGTGTAGAAATTGATTCCTTTTCTTTGTATCTCCAGTATTTATCTCAGTGTCTAACACTTGGTGGGAACTTAATAAATGCATATTTATTAATTGATAGTTACTATTCATTATGGTTTTGTTATAAATATGAAAATTATAAACTATTGTTATATCTACACATAATGTGTTTTAAATTTTTGTGTTTAAGATTGATTTGTTTATTATTAAAATTATAACAGATTCTAAATTTTATTTGAATAAAATAAAATATAAGGAAATTGCTTGTATATATTGTTTTATGAAAACATTTGTAATTTGAACATCATTTGAATGAACATTTGAAAATCATTTGTAAAAATGAGGGAGCATTTCTTTGATATAAATATGTTAATAATAATTATTATTAATAATAAACAATATTACATATTATTTAAATATAAATATAAACATGTTTGAATGCCAAATGTACACTTGTCAAAAAGATTATCTTATGGAGAACTCACACAGGGCAAGCACTCACAAGGTTGTCAGAAAAAGTGATACAAGGACATCTTCAAGGTCTCTAAAGTTCTTAAGAGAGAGAGTTTTTATCTGTATTAGTGCAATTGGGAGATTTAGTGGATAGGGAACTAGGTCTGGAGTCAAGAAGATGAGTTCAAATTCAGCCTGAGATACTTACTAGTTGTGTGATTTTTGGACATGTCACTTTTCTACTGTTTCCCTCAGTTTCTTAATCTATAAAAAGGGGATAATAATAGCTTTTCATTCCCAGGGCTGTTGTGAGGATCAAATGAGATAATAATTGCAAAACATGTAGAGCAGTACCTGGCACATAGTAGGCTATTATTATTAGCTAATGATTATCAGTGGAGGGTGTACTCAAACCAATGAAATAATTATTTCTTGAAGTAATAAAGTGACATATCATTAGAACTTGAAGAGTCTTTATAAGTCATCTAGTATATTCCCCTCATTTAAGAAAAAAATCATACTGAAGTCTGGTGTTTGAATTTTCCTTTATAACAAAGGAAAACAATTAATGCAGGATTCTCCTTTGACAAAATGTATAACATTATGATGTGGTCTAGTGGTAGAGAATTGAGGTGTGAGAAGCCCCTCTGGTCAGCACACAGGTCCAATGTGAAAGAATTAAGAACTTGAAAAGTCTGAATGGCAAAAGGGCTTTTTATTGACACTGATAAGCCAGTTTTGTTAGGAAGATAGACTTCTTAGTGGCAAGTGCTGTTAGGGAAATAAAGATTATCACTGAGAAGAGAATGGCTTCACAGCAGGCAAGAGTCCTGGTAAGCAGCTGTGTCAAGAGGAGAGGGTTCTTTGGCAAAGCATAATCCTACTTCGGACTTCTGCAGAGGTTTGGAGTTCAAAATTGTCTTTTTATTGGTGGTCTGGGGCTAGATTCCAGACGGAAAAAAAGAATCAATGCCCCCAGGCCTAGATATTTAGCTTGGAGTTTCAAGCCACTCAATAGGAATATCAGGCCCAGATCTCCAAATGAATAAAATAATTTTGAAGGCTTTTCTCTAGAGTCTTGGGAATTTGAAGGGCATCCGAGCTACCCCCAAAAGATCAATGGAGGGTGCTTTGACCAAGATCTCCAGTTGAATGAAGCACTTAACTTGTCTGAGAAGATGTAGTTTCCCAGAGGAGGGCCTAAGATTCTGAATCTCTCTTCATATATATATATATATATATATATATAATATATATATACATATATATATAATATATATATGTATATATATAATATATATATATATATATATATATATATATATATATATATATATATATATATATATATATATAAAATATATATATATATATAAATATATATATAATATATATATATTTAAATACACCTACAAGAATACAGATCCATAAGAATGTATGGTGTAAGGATGCGGTTCCCGCAAAACAAGAGAAGGGAATTGTAAGGGTCCTTTAAATGGGCAGACACAGATTTGAGTGGCCCAGAAGTATTCTCTGTGGATATAGGACTTCCCTGTGGGTGGGATCCTGGCCATATTGAGATAGCTTCGTAATGGGTGACGGCTCTCTCGCTGGTTGGCTGAGTGTGTGACCTCACAGGCCCTTTATAAGCCCACTGCAGACAGCAATCCCTCTCTTTAACCTGACTCCCTAACCTGGGGTAGCCAAGCCAAGCTGATGGATAGCCGTGAGAGGTAAGGAGTTTGGTAGTGAACACATGGGTCTTCAGACCAGGTGTTCACTAGGGAGCTAACAAGTCAGGGCATCAGTCAGGGCATTATGTGAGTGGGTATAATAAAGTCTTTTAAGTTTACACGTGGCTTTTCTTGAGTGCGCTACTGGTTATTAAACTATAGATTCAAGAGATCATGGCCAGAGACCTTTGAAGGCCTCAGAGGAGGCAAGCCAGGTAGAATTGACACTGCAAAGGTCAGTGGTCAAAGGTACTCTGTTGGGCCTTGGACAGACTGGTAATAGTAACTGCCAGGAGGGCATGTTACAGTATGGTGCTGATTTCCAAATTACAAAAAAATATACTTTAGCTATTATTTTCATGTACTAGAAATTTTATTTTACTTGGCTACAAACTTTACTCATTTGGGGAGAAAAAGCATGATAAAAAGTAGTTTTTTTCTTTTCTACCAGTCTCTGAATGGTAAATGAATGATTCTGGCATTTGTCACATTGACAGCTATTTTAACTGTTAGCACTTGCAAACTCTTTTCCCATGCCTTTGCTCAAATGAATAAGTATCATATCCTGTCTTTGTTTTACAGTTTAAAGGATCCTTAAGCTCTGTTTTCTTTCTGTAGTTTGAAGTGATTTGGTTTAAATTGGTGACAGCTTCCTGAGTGGTTCTTCTGATAGAAAATTTTGTCTTTTCTCAATCCTGTTGGAGTTTGGGTTAATCATATAATATTTTTTTACATATTTGAAGCAGTTGCTTTTATAGTTTCTTAATGTTTTCCCATTATGTGGCTAGATGCCATGCCTGCTAGGATTCAAGATGTTTATGAATCTATAACTGTGTCCTATTCACTCTAGCCTTTGCTCATGTATTCCTTGTGGTGACTAGAATGGATTATCATCATCATCATCATCATCTCAACACCTTCATATAATACTATAAGGAGCTTTTATTATATCAAAAAGGCTATATGCCTCCATTCTTCTCCCTCTCCAATACATCTCTTGGACAGTTAAAAGATAACCTTTCTAAAATTTTTCATAAAATATAATTGATAAATGCCTGATAGCTGTAATATGTAGGAAATTAATCCAAAGATATCAGACCAAGGATCGTTCCTCAATAGATAAGTGCCCAAAGATTGTGAACACATATTTTTGAAAAGATGAAATATAAAATACCAATGGTCATCTGAACAAAATGTTACAAATCACTAATAAGGGAAATACAAATTAAAGATTTCACTTGAAGTTTTACCACATATTTAGCAAATTAGCAAAGATGACAAAATCAGAAAATAGTGTTTACGGGATGCTATGGAAAGAAAAATATTAATATACTATTAGTGAAGCTGTAAATTGGTCCAACTACTCTGAAAAACCATTTAGAATTATGTAAAAAAATAACTAAGTTGTTTATAGTCTCTAACCCAATGATCCTGTTATTGAGTATATATCCTATGGAGGTCAAAGACAGAAAGAAATGTCCCAATACATGCCCTAATATTGACAGCAGCATTTTTGAGGTAGCAAAAAACAGGAACTATGTGGATGTCTATGGATTGGGAATGGCTGAAAAACAGTTGTAAAAATAGAAAAATAATTGTGGTAAGGAATGACAAATATGAGGAATTCATGGAAACATGAATTCATTCTAAGTGAAAATGAGTAGAGCCAAAATAATGACAATGGCCACAAAAATATAATTAAAAGTATCACTAAAAGGAAGATGAATTCTGAATAGTTGAAGAATCATTGATGAATACCTCTTAGTAGAGGACCATGAGGGCAGATTACTGCATACATTTTCAATAATTACTGTTTCAGCTATTAGGAAACAATATTGACCAGAAAAGATGTGTAATGAAAAGTAGAGATATGTGGAGAGATTACTGGCTTTGTCATTAAAGAAACTGGGTTTGAATTTCAGAATATTATCCATTGAACACTGGTCTGCAAGTCTCCTTCTCTGAACTTCAATTTCCTCTTCTATGAAATGAAGGGAACTGGCCCAGATAACCTAGAAGGTCCCTTCCAGTGATTTTATCAAGCAAGTTTGGGGAAATAAGGAATGTCAGAATATGGAAGATAACACAAATCAGTCAAGAAATTTATATTTGACATAAATAGAAACAGAAAGGCAGGGTGATATTGCAGAAAGAACATCTGGCCTGGAATTTCTGAGTTTGAATTTTACACCTGGCTGCAGTTTTGCAATGCCATACCAGTAGGTACCATGTTGGTTACTGCCAGCTAGACTGGTTGCTGCTGCCCTTCTCCCGACTTCCAAGTCCCCCTGCCTGAGGTTTTGTGATTGCCTTGGGGCTATCTGAGTACCCTGAGACTCTCATGAAGAGGTGGGAGGGATAGTATTCTCCTCTCTTAGTATACCTGCAAAAGGCTTCAAAGGCTGTACTTGGCCCTGGAAGGTTCTAGTAGTGCTAGAATGTTATGCAGGTCTGATATTGGCTTTGTAGGGGTCTATTCCTATTATTTTATGTCTTCTGGTTGCCATACTGTACAACAATTTCATATTATGTTTCTTGATCATTATTCAATCTAGTAAGAACTCGAGTGTTTTGTTGGATTAGGTATACAGAAGCTAGGTGGTCTCCTGCCCATTTAGACAATCAATTTGGTAGATGTCTCTTGAAACTACCCTATGAGAGAAACATTAAAGGCTTTTGAATACGGGAGTTGACCTGAAGAAAGAAGCATTTATGGAAACAAGTGGTTCCAATAGCAAAATGTAGAAATGGAATAGTGAAAACTGGCAGATTCTTTGAGAGGGTCCAGATCTTGTGCAATTATAAAGACTTTTGAGGTGAAGTACACTCATTGGAAAGTGAGATAGGAAGTGCAGTCAATACTATTTAGCATGGTCAAATGTATTCTGGATTATTGCTTTTGTCCAGTCATAAGCCTCTTTGACAAGTAGTTTGGATTAACTTCTCTATCACTTTCTGTCTCTTTCTGTTTCTGTCTCTCCTTTTTCTCCTTCCTTCTCTCCTTTTCCTACCCCCTTTGTCCTCTTCCTCATCCTCTCTTTTCTCCACCTTCTTTTCCTCCTCTTCCTTTTTCTCTTTCCTATTCCTTCTCTCTCTTCCCCTCCCCAACTGTTTGACCATGGTCAAGTCATTTTACTTCCTCTGGTCTCCCATTTCCTCATCCTATAAAATGAGGGAATTAGATTAAGTGACCTCTGAGATCTCTTCCAGGTTTTATTCTGTGATTCTAAACTTAGTGCTGCTGTTTCAAGAACACAATTATTGTGTAGTGGAAAGAACCATGGAATTGGAGTTAGGACATTGGCAACCTCAATTTTGCTTCCTGGGCTTTACAGAAAAAAGCCCACTTTACAATAATCGTAAGTAATAATTGTAGTGACTTAAATGACTTCTAGGATATTTTTTAGTTCTGACATTTACTTATCCTTTGTCTTGACTTTGAAATTTCTGTTTAGAGGTAGGAGGAGTGACTGATCATCTCATTCCATCCTATGAGATTATCTTGTTTCAACAGCTAATAGCCCAGGAAAGCATTTGCCTAGTTTTACAAACAAATAAACTTATACACAGTTTAATAAAAGAGAGTGTTCAAACCTAGATTTCTTCAATCCATTCTCTTTGAAATCATGTGTATTGGTTGGGCTGATATAAAGAGTCTAGAGAAATCTAAAGGAAGGTACCTGGAAATTTGGGATGGTTTTAATGAAAAGGGGGAAGGCAATGAGGACATTGGAGCACATTAATATTTAGGGGAAAGGGACCTGCTGCTTCCAGCAGTGACCACCAACCACCAATCACCTCCACCTATGGACAGATAAGTCCAGGAGCTCTGAGAATAGCAGTGTCCCTGCTCCAGACCACAGCTTATCTCTTCAAGAGAGTTTATAAAAAAACAACCAAGTGGAGATAATGGTCTATCAACTTTCTTTTCAAGTGCTGTGGCCCCTGCCTCCTAAATTTTTACAGCTACTAAAGAGTGGGAAAATAAATTTCTTGCCAGCTAAATATTGATAGTTGCTAAGGGATTCAATATAAAAAATAAATAAATTTTTAGTAATGGATATGTCATTTAAAAGATACATCACTTAATCTAATGCCCACAGGGACCTTTCTATCTGTCTCAAAGTTGAAACCTCCTTTATATATTTTTCTCCCCATATTAGAATGTAATCTCCTTATAAGAGCAAGGTCTATCTTCTATTTGCACCCCCTCCAGTGCTTAGCAAATTTTCCTGTGCACAGTGAATGCTTAATAAATGCTTTTAAAATCCATTTATCTATCCATTTATCTTAATCTATTCATAGGAAGCTTATCTCAAGGACCCTTGAAACTCTGGAGTGTTTCCTCATAATTTGGTTATTTTCCTTTCATTAAAACACACACACACACACACACACACACACACACACACACACACACACACACACACACAAACCCACACCAAAAAAAACCACAATCTCTTCAACTTACCAGGTCTCTTGTGATTTATATAGACACAACACAACACACATAGTTATTGGACCTTTTTACCCAGTGTCCAGCAAGGAAGCATTTCCTGACCTCTCTTTCCTATGCTTATCCCAAGTTCCTGAATGTGAGAATCATAGTGCCTTTTTACATAAGATCTATCATCAAAAATAGCTTTTAAAGTTTGTTCAATATTTTTGGCTCTCTTTTCTTCTTATTTTCCAGCTTTATATTTTCTTCTAGCATTTTCTCGTACAAGGCTATAAATGGTCTCTTTGACAGAAACCTTGTTCTACTTTTTTTCCTTTTGCACTTCCTCTGTGATTTTGCTCACTGAGCCTTTCTCTAAAGAATGTTTGTACCAAAGATAGAACTTTTCAGGGTGGCCTAAAGTTGAGGGTCAAAAAGAGTTCAGTAATAGTTAAAGCATTTTGCTTCTGGCCAGTTTTGCTCTTGGGGGCTAATAGGAGACAAGAGACTGTAACTTCTGCTTTTGGATATTTTGGTACTTCTGCATGGGTGAAGATGGAGGAAGTAAGAACTGAAAGCTGAATATTTCTTTACAGCAAAGAATCTTGGAGGGAGAAAGGGTCAAAATGAATTTTACCTGAATTTCTTTGGTCTCTTACCAAATAGATTTAGTGACCCACCCTTTCCTCACACCTCACCTCCTATCTTTTGTTGTTTTGTTTTGGATATTCTGAGTTTGGGTTTTTTTGTGCATTTCTTTGGTGGAGCAGAGCAACAATATACACCAATAAAGGAAATTCTCAGCTGGTCTAAAAGAATAAAAGCAGGAAAAATCTGGTGATTCATGACTTCCAGGTTATTTTTTTACCCTAAAGGGTTTGAGGTGGGGTTTAACTGAAACCTCAATGGGTCCATGATCTCATCAATGTGGGTACTTCTCCACTAGGGCACTTTGCAATCTTTCCAAGTCTTCTCATCCTGTTATTCTTGGCAAAATTTTCCTATAAATCCTACAGAAATTACTTTATTCAACATTGAGTATTAGGAAGTCTGTGATTTTGCCACTATTTTGTTAGATGTGAGTAACTTCAGGCAGGTCACTTTCTCTTTAGGGGCCTCAGTTTCTCCTTTGTAAACTTAAGAAGGTCAAGTAGATGCAGAATTTCAGTTTTTGTTCCCACCATGTGCCTTTCCATTGCCCTCTGGATGATTGCAGATTTCTATTCTCTGAATATTGTAGTGTTTCATTATTTTACAGCCATAAGCATCATCAGGACAAAAAAAAATTCTTTTGATGAAGGCATCATTTCATTGATCTTGGGTACACCCAGTGGGGAAACTTGTACCAATGTCAGGAAGCATCTATTCAGCAATTTATAGTCTCAGAGGTCATGTGACTCAGACTTGATATCTCTGTTATGTTTTGGAGGCAAATCTTGACCTCAGGTAGCCTTAACTCTGAGGATGGTTCTCTATCCATTGTACCTCATCACTTCTCACTAGAATAATATGGTTCTTATGTAAAGATGAGTTTTTGTTTCTAAATGAAATTTAAAATTATTAAAGAGTTTCCTAATTCTCCAAAGGCAATCTAGCCTGTGCCAAGTCCTGCTCAATTATGGGTCTAAATTGTTATCTTTTTGTAACAATTATCCAAGATAAAGAAATATAAACCCACACACTCACATGAGTGTGAACAAGTCCACAGGTCTAGACAATTATTTTCATTTTGTAGATGAAGAAACTGGACTTCAGTTTCCTAAGTGAGCTGCCTGAAGTCATTCAGCTAGAAAATGGCAGAGCTGTGTGACTACATCCCAATTTTAAATCAAGTTTACTTTCCACTCTAACATGTAGTTGATGAAAAGTAATTTATAATGAAGGGATGTAGAATTAGAAGAAGACTTTAAGATTATTTATTTCATTTCTCCACAGTATGAAAGTGAGACACATAGAGGTTAAGTGATTATCCCAAATCCCATAGAAAGGAGAAGAACTAGATTCTGAACTTAGGTTTTCCAATTTCAAAACCAGTGTGCATTCTTAGCGGCAACAAGGTAATGCAGTAGCTACAGCCCTGGGCCTCCATTTATTAACTGTTTCACTGGGCAAGTCATCTAGCCTCCATTTGCCTCAGTTTCCTCAACTGTAAAATGGGAAATTGTGAAAATAGAACGGGATAATATTTGTAAAGTGCTTAGCACTGTGCCTGGCACATAATAAACACTTAAATACTTAGTTCCTTTCTTCTTTTTCTCTGCACCATGCTTAAGCTCATCCTGAGCCAGAGATTATAATGAATGTTATAAATGATAAAAGCAAACCTGGCCAGGAGCTGACAAATTATTCTTGACATTTGTTTACATTCTGAAATGCTTGACTTTCCTGTGACTGAATGTTCACAGAGGATATTTTAACCAAGAATTTTAACTATGCTTAAATGCCTCCTGGCTCAGTACAGGTCTTAGATTAGAACAACTCATTATTTTCCTCTTGACTTTAAGGAAACTTGTGCAACATTACCTTTAATATTGTTATCCTTGTTTTCTTTAGGAAAGAAATAAGCATTTATTAAATGTCTACTATGTTCTAGACACTATGCTTTTTAAAAAAAAAATACATCATTTGATCCTCACACAACTCTGGGAATTAGATACTATCCCTCTTCCCCATCACTAGTTTTGCTCCCCAGGTTCAACCAGAATTATTTATTCCCTTTTCTACTATAAATACTTAAAGGCTGCTGTCATATTTGTCCCTGAATTGTCCTTCTCTAAGCTAAACATCCCTAGTTCTTTCAACTACATGGCATGGTCTCCAGCTCTCTCAACACTCTACTTATCCCCTTCTGTGTAGGCTTCAGTTTTGCCACAAAGTATTCTTTGTTTCATGTAGTTCCAGAACTGACACAAGACTCTGGTTATGGATTGTCCAGGACAGATTATAGAAAGATCATCATATATAATATCCTACAATTACTGGAATGATTACTGTTTTGTTCAAGTAGTCTGATCACATGGACATTAGTCACAGGTATTCATAATTTATCCTGTTGAGACAGAAATCTATAAGTAATACAAAATATTGGCAATTTCTAACTTTTTAACATGTTGTGCTTCAAAATTTATTTTTTAAAATAATAGCTTTTTATTTTTAAAATATATACAAAGATAGTTTTTAATATTCATCTTTGCAAAACCTTGTGTTCCAAATTTTTTCTCCCTCTCTTCCCCTATCTTTTCCTCTACATAGCAAGTAATCTACTATATATTAAACATATGCAACAAAATTTAAAACAAATAGAGAAATTGTATTCTCTCTATATTCTTGTAATCATCTTCTATAATTAAAAGGGGGAAAGGATATATTAAATATACAACCTTCATCACTAATCATACTACTCTATTATGATGCATATTAATAATGCTTATAGTTTCAAATCATGATATATAGACTGACATTAATGTGGTTTTGTTACTGTTTGTCGCATATGGGCATTCTGTAAAATCTTTTTATAAAGACCTTTTCTCTTCTTGTACAAAGATTTAGATCAGGTAATCTCAGTCATCAATCAATCTGCCCATTTCAGTGAAATCTCCAGCTCATTTTAGAGAAGAAATTGTCAATCACAACTTGTCACTCATTGACTCAGCCCCTACTTACCAGCTATTCTTCTCTCCAAATCCAATATATAGTTTCAGTCATTGAAATCTCAAGGTTGTGGTTAAGTGAATAGCTTAAACAGTTTATCAAAATAATAATAATAGAAACAATAGTTAGTTTTTATATTATGCTTTTAAATTTGCAAAACACTTCATCAATCTAATTTCATTTTATCCTCAGAACAATCTTTGGAAGATGGGTGTTATGATTATTGCTATTTTATCGGTGAGGAAATTGTGATTAAATGACTTTCTCAGAGACACATGGTTTAATAAGTATCTTAGACTAGATTTGAACTCAGATCATCCTGATTTTAAGTTCAGTACTCTATTCCACTGTGTCACCTAACTGCCTCCAAAATTATGCCAAAATTAAGACAGCATTAGTTATATGTATTCTGAGAGTTCTTTATATCTATGGAACCCCAAGTCTCATCGCTATCCTATTTTAAAAATGACCTTTCAGACTCTTTTCAGCTCCATTCCTCATGGCTAATCTTGCCTCTCAGATTGGAGTCTCTTTCCACTCTACTCATTCTTCCAAGTTGTAAGAGAAAAGAAAGCAGGAAGTCTATCTGCTTAGTGAGAAAAACATCCATCACAGAATTATACTAGTCATTCATGCCAGTTAACTCACAAACAGGTGCTATAGTTTGGAGTCTCTTTTATTCTCATTGCTGCAAGTCATGTTTTCCCAATTATTTATTCCCCCCCCCCCAGTTCACTGACAACTTCTTATGCTTTGTTGAAACTTAACTGCTAACATATTACTCCAATTCCATACTGTGATAAAATCTCAAGCAATTTATTTAGAAAAAGCATGACAATATTAAGGAAATCTATCAGTAGCCATCATATCCAACATCCACAACCCAAGTTAGCCAACTCATTTCCTCCCTGTTCCCACCAACTTCTATTGTGATTTCAACATGTCTTGGCTCTAGTCAAGAGAAACTGGAGCCTTTGGAAAAACAATTTTCCCATCATTGTAGGCAATAGGGAGTTTTTAAGATTATGAAGTCATGGCTGTTTGACCAAGAATTTGGCTTGATTCAGGAACTTTGCTTTTGGGAGATGTGTAATCCATTCAGGTAAGGAAGAATATAGGCCATATTGGATCTTGAGGCAACAGTAGGAGCAATGAAATTTTCTGGAGCTTCAATAAGATGGTTAAATCAATACCCAATTCCTAGTCTTGTTAGAAGGAAAGAGAACTAGCAGTCTCCAAATCTCGTGGCCTGATGCAATGCATGTGGCAATGGCTATGTTAACCCCTTGACTTAAAAAAAAAAAGGTCTCACCATTGAGTGCATACTTATTTAGAGTCCATTGCACTGGAAAAAAAAGTATTTTGAGAGTAAAGGGCAAACAAAATTATATGTTAGAATATCAGAAGATTGGCAAAGTGCTAGAAAAACCCTTTTCTAGATGATAAGATAAAGGACACAATGAAGATGTATAACAGTGATATAAACAAACGAATAAATTCAGGTTCATATTGTGATATTCCACAGTATAAGTGTGATCCAATCTGGAGATGGTTAGTTCTTCCAGAATTGCCAACCAACACAAGAAATTGCTTTTTCATACTCAGGAGTGAGTTCAGGGAGCTGATATATAGTTCTTAAACCATCTCTAAGGTAAAGGAGTGGAGAGGGAAGAAAAAATTACAGGATAATGTATATTCTTTATATATTTAAAAGGAATAGCAAGTTGTACATAATAGATTTGTAGTTTCATATGCACTAATCATTTGTTTTATACTATGTTATAGAAATGCTTGTTTTATTCCATAAATAAAAATAAAATAAATAAATTTGAGAAAATACAAATGAGAAAAGTTAAAAAAAATTTTTTTTGACTGACAGACTGTCTTCCTTTACAAATGAATCAATTTAGAGGAAGCAAATGTTAGGAATAAAGGAATTATAGCCAGTGTAGGATTGAATGCCTGGGAAAGGGGTAGAGGAAATGGAGGTCATGATTGAGGATAAAAAACAGGGTTGAGGGATTTTAAAATAGGAAAGGATAGAATAATAAAAATTATGATCAGAGAAAGAAATTTCAGATTTTGTAGGTAAGGAAGCAGAACACTTGTGGCTGATGGCAAAATATTTAGCTCAAGTGGCATGGAAGCATAGGTTATGAGAATGTAATAGAGTGAGGAATTGGAAAATCATGATATTTTAAAGAATATCCAATATGTCTGTTAAAATCCCATAGTGTGAAGGTAAGAGTCATGCTGGAGAGGGAGGTTTGGTGGTAGCAGTCTGGGATCCTAGTCAGGATGCAGGTTGTACTGTGTTTCAAGGCTCTATTTGCACAAGCAGGGCCTATTGCTGTTTATATGTGTAAGTAAAATGTGAGACTATTGTACCCAAAAACATGCATTTAAATATTAGATAAATTATTCTTAGATATCAAAGTATTTTGTGAGACAAATCCATATTTTCAGACTGTCTTTTTCCTAGTTGAATTTATACAAATTATCCCTTTTCAATACAATCTTATTGGACTGTGTCAATCTTTTTTTTTTTTTTTTTTAAGACTTTTGGAATGACTTTATAATTACCCATAAAAATGCAAAGTCCTTTGAAAAGGTAGGAGATATGATGAAAGATCCTAGTTTTAAGAGGATGGCATTTTCTTTTTTGATAAATTTATTAATTTTTAATATACATTGCTTTATGAATCACATTGGGAGAGAAAATCAGAGCAAAAAGGGAAAACCATGGGAGAGATTAAAAAAACCCAGAAAAAAATAAGCATGTGTTGATTTGCATCATCTCCTTAGGACTTTTTTTTGGATGCAGATGGCATTTTCTGCCAAAGTCTAATGAGATTGCTTTGAATCACTGAACCACTGAAAAGAACCATGACTTTTATTGTTGATCATTGCATATTTTTGCTGTCATTGTCCATAATGTATTCCTGGTTTTGCTTGTTTCACTCAGTATCAGCTCATGTAAATCTATCTAGGCCTTTCTAAAATCAGATTTGAATTGGGTCAACCTTAATGTCATCATTAACCCATTTCTGAAGATTACTAATTATATTCATCTCACTATCATCTGGACAAGTATGATTTCTTCTTATTTTGCTTGGTGAGAAAATTAAGAACAAGAATGAATGAATGGAAGCTATAATGGGAGTAAAGGAGAGATTTTATTTCAGTGTAAGTCTATCAGAGATTGAATTGATCCATGGAGATTATCTCAAGGGAGCATGTATTCCATACTCTTCTGGAAACTTGTGGGGATTCCAGTGACAATATTTATTCAGCATTTGGTTATCATCAACCCTGAGAACTGCTTTATGTTTTGATATGATTTAAGTATCTGTTTCCCTGCAAATTGAAGTAATTTTAAATTGTTATCCCATTTTTTTGGTAGTTCTGTTAATGTGAGCTATGAGACTTTTATGCTTAACATTTCTTTTGTGTGTAGAAATAAAATACTGATTCCATGTTTGATTTATATTGATTATCTTTCTATTCCTTTTTTTGGAGGAAACCTTGGATTGTAAGCCTAAACAAAATGGTTAAAAATCTCTGATACATTTATATTGAATTGAAATCTTCCCTTTACCCACATTATAACTTTCACTCATTCATCCAAGTTCCCTATTGTAGAGCCAAGTACACAATTAGAAGAAATTGCATTTGCTCAGATGATAGTGAGAAGTTTTAAATAAACATAAGTTTTAAATAAAAATTTCCCTGAGGCATCAGAATAGGAGTTCAATGAATCAGAATATGAAAAAAAGGAACCTAATAATTCTCATTAGGAGAATCCTCATGAGGAGGTTTCAGTCTAACCACATGCCTGCTTCCAAGAGCAAAAGACCTTCTACTTAGAAAATGGAGCAGAACATAATATGCTATTAGTACCCTTGGGGCTCAGCAGAAATGCCTTAGTTAGATGAAGAACTTTATAATGATTGGAGCTGCCAGACAATTAAATGGAATTTTGAAAGGCTTTAGTGACAATGCTATGAAAGATGGGAATATTATAACAATGCCATTTAACCCTGCCTGCTCTCTACTACATCATAAGAATTTCCCCTCTTCATTTCCTTTCTCTCCTTCCATTCTCTCTTATTCTTAATTTTCAATAAAACCGAATGCTTTAAAAATTATTTGTTGTATTTATTGTGTAGAATTTTTATGATGCCTGTTTTAATTTAAAAACAGATGAATGGAACACCTTACATTTTTCACATTTAAAAGCAAATCAAAACAAAATAACAATTCAATTAAAATTCCCCTTCCTCTTAATAGGTCACCAGTTGATTCCACCCCTCCCCAGATTAGGAAAAAGATTCTCACCCTTTAAATATAAATGTGTCAAATAGATGTCTATAGAATGATCATTGAGAAATCCCTATTCTACATCCCACCCTAACTTTCACTGAGTTCTAGAGATTAGTTAATGATGCTGTGCACTCCTGGAGAAAGGCTAGATTTTCCTCTTGCAAACAAGGAACTTGAACGAAGATTTGGAATGCTTCCTCAGCAGTCTGAGCCAGCAAATACATGACAAAGATGAGAGCTGGCCAGACAAAATATAGCAAGTGTGTGGCTATTAGAGCAAGGTACAGATGCAACAGCTGTCCAGTGGTATTTTTAGGTTCCAAATTCCTGAAGAGCAGAGATAAGACACTTAAAGCATTCTGTGCAGTGCTAGAACTCATTGGAGTGAACAGGCTGTGATGCTGGTGCTAGTTAAAAAATAAGAAAGCTGATTAACAGAAAAGATAAAGTAAATTAGATTCAGATGTAATTGAAAATTGCAACATGTTATTTGATAAAGTAAAAAGTACAACTACTGGGGCGAAGATTCACTATTTGATAAAAACTGTTTCTTTTGCTTGTATTTGCACCCTGACACTTAATATACTGCCTGGCAAATAAATGCTTAACAAATGCATTTTTTGACTTGACTTGAAAAACTATGGGAAAACTTGAAAACAATCTGGCAGAAATTAAGTTTAGATTAACATCTCATACTATAGACCATAATAAGCTCCAAATGAATATATGATATAAATAGTATTAATATAACAATATTTATATATTTAACAAATAAATGTTATATTTGTATTATATATATATTAACATAATAAACAAATTGGAATAGTGAGTTTCTAGACCTTTAAAAGGTCTTCAAACAGAGTCTGGATGACCACTTACTTGATGCCATTGTAGAATCAATTTGTTCTTTTGTTTAAAAACTGGAGCTGACATTCTTTGAAGACCCATCTAACTGATTTATTATTATTATTATTCTAATGATGGAACTTATTGAACTTTCAATAAAGAATCTGACCCTGGAGATAAGATTTCTTGTCATTAAAAAAAATTAACCTCCTCATTAAAAAAAAATAAAAAGGGGAGGAAAGCAACAGATACTTTTTTGTTATTGTTGCTTATTTGAAGGGATGGAAACTGCTAGTCCCTTAATTTGCTTTCCTTTTAACCTTCTAAGCAAGAAGAAAGGAAGGGGATACCTTTCATAACTATGGATAAGGGGAAGATATTACCAAACGAGGTATCATCTCTATACCTTGTATTAGCACCCCAGCATTGCCTGGCAATATTAGCCATTGCATTAGACAAAATTCTTAATTGATCAAACTGTTCTGGAAATACACAGAACTATGTCCCCAAACCATATAGGTATTTAATAAATACTTGATTGTTTGATACAACAACTAGGAAACTACTTTAACTCTAGAGAGGTCAAAGACAGAGAGAAAAGACACATATGTACAAAATATTTATAGAGTTTTTAGTTATTATAGCAAAAAATTGGAAACAAAATAGATGAGATTCAAATGGGGAATAGTTGAATATATTATATGTAACAGAATATTATTGCATCATAAGAGATGATGAGTTAGACTCAAAAAAACCTGAAGACTTAATGTTAATTGATGTAGAGCTAAGTGAACAGATCTAGAATTGATATAGTTAATACAATAATATAAAGGAAAAAAACTGAAAGAATTAAGAATTTTTTCTAATGCAATGGTTAATCATGACTCTATAGAAGGCTGATGACAAAGCATGCTTTCTACCTTCTGACAGAAAGGTGATAAATTAGAGATACAACAGAATGGGACATGTATTTTTTCAGAAATGGGTCATTTATAGATTTGTTTTTACTTGACTATTTCTTACAACAGTGGAATTTTATTTTAGGGGGAGAATTGGGAAGGAGAATAGATGAGTAAATAGATGAGTAATGATAGCATTGCAAATTTTTTTTAAAAGAGAAAACATTAACAAATGAAATATTAAAAAACCCGTAGACAGAAACTGAAAGAGATTTAGAAGGAGACACAGACAACAAGCATGTCAGTTTTGTCATCATCAAAGTATATTTAAGTTATAGATCCCAATTAGTGAGGATAATGAATCCTTTGATCTGGCTGTATGAATAAAAATAATACAATCACTTCAAGAGATTCTTCATTTGTCCTAATTGGAACCTATATTTGAGCTGTACTTAAATTCTACATAATAGAAATTCATTTTCATGTAGAATTCTCTTTTCCTCCTCTTTGTATGTTGGTTTGCTCATTTATTGAAATTTTAAAGTTTGCAATAAAAATTAATTAAATATAAGAAAGTTTAATTCTTCGGGAGTCGGTAAGGTTCTTCAATATACTCCTACTAGCTTGATTTGTCTACTATTTGCTTATGAGACCTGTAGTGAGACATGATGATAGTTTGTGGCCCATAAGCTGGACAATATTATTGTTTGTCTCCTTCTGTGTATTTTTGCACATATACCTGTTTAGTATCCTGTATTCCTATGTTCTGTGTTTGTCTTCACATCTCTCTCCAAGGTGTTAATGGTAAAATGGAGATAACACTAAATGGGAAACAAGAGATTCTCATTCTGGCCTTGTCACTTCCAGCTATGTAATCTTGAATAAGTCACTAAGAAATTCAGTTTCTCGAATAACTTCCCTGAAAACCTTATAGAGTTATTGTGAGAAATAGATGAAATAATATGTGTGAAAGAACTTTACAAACTGTTAAATAGCATAAAAATACTGTCATGTTTTCAAGTTGTCAGCACTATTCAGGGAGTCAGTGAGGAAATAGAGTTGTAGGGGAAGAGAAATGGTAGCTGTGGCTAAAGTCATAATTATGGCATCAGTCTGTTCTGGGGAGAAATGAAATTCTGCATCCACTCTGGGTAAACATACACTTGTCCATACCTGAAAATCATGGAGGGACCAAGCTGTGAATAGTGGTAAAAATTTGCATACTCAATCAGTTGTCCAGTGGAACCATTTTTACTCCTACAATATCTTTTTCATTCATCTCCTTCTTGTCTCTCATACTACCCTGTGACTATTCATAAGGATTATAATAGTTGACTCCTCATCAGTTAAGTCTTCAATATATTTTTTACACAGCTGCCAAAACCACTTCCTAACACACTGTTCTGACCAAATTGTTCTCTTTATCACAAAAGAGTTGCCTGTAGGGCCAAGAAATTCCTTAGCCTGATATTCAAGACCTTTCACAATCTAGCTGAAACTTACCTTTCTGACATATCACTCTCCTTAAAATACATTGCTTTTGGAGCAAATTAGATATGTAATTGTACTTCAAACTTCAAGCTACTTTCCGTTCTTGTGAATCTATACAAACCATCTCCCTTGGAAGACATGTCCCTTTTTCTATCTCTTCCATGAAGCTTTCTTGCTTCTCTCTAGCTATGGTAAACTCTCCTTAAATATTCCCAAAGCATTGATCTCTCCTTTTCCTCCCTTCACTTGCCATGTTGTATTATATTGATCTGTGTTCAAATCTTATTCTTTATCTTAATAGAATGTAACCAGTCTGAATAAAGGATCTTTTGGTTTTTTTGTTTGGCCATTAGTATCTCATAGATGCTTAATAAAAATGTGTGGAATTGGATTAAAAGGAAAAGACCTTGGGGAGACTTGATAGAATCAACAGGCTCTCCTAGAGTTCCTTTTTACAGAAGGCATTCCAGTAGATGTAAGCTCTTTGAATGCAGGGCCTACTTTCTATTTTTGTCTTTTTATCTCTTAATAGCTATTCCAGACCTTTGTACAAAGTAGGTGCTTAATATGTTTCTTTTTTTTTTAGTTTTCTTATTTTTTTATTGAAGCCTTTTATTTTAAAAATGTATGCAAGGATACTTTTTCAACATTGACCCTTGCAAAACCTTGTGTTCCAATTTTCCCCCTTTTCCCCCACCTCCTCCCCTAGATGACAAGTAATCCAATATATGTTAAACATAGTAAAAATATATATTTCTTGAGTGGGAATGGTGAACTAGGAATAATGGATGAGAACTGAATTAGTTTGATGCTGGGAAAAACTTTGGAGTGCCAATCAAAAGTGCTTTGGCAGGGAATGAGTACCCCTTTACTAGAAGTCATTAAGTTGAGGGTAGGTAACTACTTTTCAAAAATTCTTTAGAGAGGATTCTTTTTACTGAAAAAAGCTTTGAGGTTTCTTTCAATTCTTAGATTCTATGATTCAGAGGACATGACAAACACATTATAAAGATGGGAATCCAAAGAGTAGTTACGTGACAAGTACTGAAAACCCCCAAAGATGCAAATACAACAGTGGGACTATAGGTGGAAGGTCACTGTTATAGATCATCTAGTTATGTAGTCATTATCAGATCCAGCTTCTAACACAGTTATCTGTTAAACAAGAAGGGAATGTGAGGTGAAGAGAGGAGGGTCCCTAATTGGCAATCTCTCAAAATAAATAGACATTCTTACCTAACAGACAAATTTTCATCTTTGGCAACTGTGACTCATGGTCTCCTCTATCTTATCTTTAGGATTCTTGGAACTTGGTCATAGTATCAAAAGGTTTTAGAGATGGGAGAGACATTAGGATAATATGCACAAGATAATAGATTTGGATGGGATCTCAGAACCTAGATTTTAAAGAGATAGTACATTCTATTTTTAATGTGATTTTTCTTCTTTCTTCTACAATCCATCTGTCTAGTTCCTATAGTCAACTCTCTTTTCCAAATGAAGAAATTGAAACTCAGCAAGGTTAGTGGACTTGTCCACAGGTTAAATGGCATTGGAGCATGAATTTGTTTGTATTTATGGTTGTCTCTAGCTTCTCCCTTAAGTACTTTTACCTCCATTTCTTTTCAGCTTTAGAGTAAGAGTTGGGTAAGAGAAGGATTATCTATGTGTCTATGTTGAGGCTTTGCTTTTGTGTATTCTGATCCTCTGTTCAAACTTTTCATTCAACAAAATGTTATTTTGAACCTATGCTAAGTGGGAGGAAGAGTTTATATGAGACAGTGGTACATGTACCTCTAGGCAATACAGTTTAAGAGATAATACCTATGCACAGATCATTACAACATACAACAATACATGATAGGTAGTTCTCTGAACCACTTGAAGGGGGAATCCACTACTTCCCAAGACAACTCATTCTATTTTGGAATAACTAATTATTAAAGAAGTTTAAAAATTATATTGAACAGAAGCCTGCTTCTCCATAGCCCTTGCCCTTCTTCCCTTCCTAGTTTTATCTTCTGGAGCTTTTGTCTTATAATTCTTTAAATCTTTTCTAGACTAAATGTTCCAAGTTCTCACTAGAAAGACTGAATTTTAAGAATACTTTGAAGGACCAAAATGTATTAATTGATGTAGTACATATTTCTTCATCTATAAGTTCAAGAAAATGGAGGTAGCAGAAATTTTTTACTTTTAAAGTGAAATTATAATATTCTTACATCAATTAACTCCTCACCCTTTTAATGTTACCTAATCTTTTTATGACAATCTCAAGGACCTTCCCTACCCTAGCTGTCTTTCTCTGGAGTAGAGCTTCTTTACCTTTTTGGTGGCCTGGATCTCATTGACAATCTCTTGATATCTATAGATGCCTTCTCAGAAAAACATTTTTAAGAAATTAAAATGAAATACAAGGAATACAAAGAAGACCAATCATATTTAAATCTATTATTTAAATCTTTTCAAAACAAGTTTATGGACTCCAGCTCTTAGAATATTTGGTAATGTCCAGGACTGAACACAATACACTATGTGTAGCCTGAACAGGGAAGAATATGGCAAGACTAGAATCTCCCTCAACTGGTAATGCAGCTAAGAATGAATTAATTTTTTGTTTGTTTGTTTGCCATTTTTCTCCAGGTATCCATTACTCTACAGGATACACTCCTGATTCTTACTCTCTCTACAATTCAGTCTTTCTCTATAATACCTGAGAAATCTCTTCACACTGGAAGTTTACTTCACCTTTGGATTTCACACATTGAAAGTACCCTTTCCCTTTTGAGTTCTGCTGGCTGGCTCCTCCCAGAGCTACTGTTTTGAGGAGAAGGCCCAGGCTAGTAATGTCTTCCTTCTTAGCTAGCTTCCATCTTTATTCTCTTGGATTTTTTCTATAATACTCCTGAACCGGGTACCAATTTGTTTTTCTCTTTTCTGATTACCCCCATCTCTTTTACATGTTGTTTCCCCCTGTTAGAATGTAAGCTGCTTGATAGCAAGAATTATTTTTCTTTCTCCTTGTATTTGTATTCCTAATGCTTAATATAGTACTTGTACTAAGTTCATAAATACTTTTTAACTTGGCTACCATATCACATTGTTGACTCACAAGAAGCTTGCAATCCATTAATCCCAGAAGATGGTTTTTAGACAAATTGTTGTATATCCATGTCTTCCCCTTTTTGCACTTGTGAAGTTGGTTACACTAATTTGTAAGATCCTACATTTATCCCTATTTAATTTGATCTGATTGGATTTGCTCCAATGCATGAACCTTTTTATGCCTTTTTGGATCCTATCATCTCTCCATTTGCTATTTCTCCTACCTTTTGTCCTTTTCAGATTGTATAAACATCTCTTTTGTGCCTTTAGCCAAGTCATTGATAAAACTGTTAAATAGCACAAAAGCAAGAATAGACTCTTAGAACATTCCACTAGAGACTTCCTTCCAAATTGACTTTGGTTAATTAATAACAGCTCTATGGATCTAGTCAATCAACAAGTCTAAAACTACTTAACTGAACTGTCATCTAGCTCCTGTCTTTCCATTTTGTCCACAAGAATAGTATGAGAAATTTTGCCTAATGTTTTTAGTAGAATCTAGGTTAATTATATTAGTAGTATTCATCTTGGTTCCTACATTGCTTTTATTTTCTATACATGTCTTTCCTTTCCTTTCCCCTCACAATTGGACTTGTTTGTGGACTCCTTGAATTTCATTATTGAGTGATTCCCATCTTCTTGGGATAACTGTTTTTTAAAAATTTTAGGCTGTGAGGTACAATGGATCCTTTCTTTGAGACTCAGAAATATGTTCTTCACAAATCTAGGGTTATTATTCTTTTCCATTCTAAAATAGGGTACTCACTCTCCAACCCACCTTCAAGACTTCCATCATTTCTACTTCAGCAACCTATTCCTCCTTCCTGTTGAGAATCATATTCAGATTAATAGTTCTTCTCAGATTCTCCATCTTTTGAAGGATGAAATGATTATTATGGCAAACTAAGAAATTATCAGAGTCCAATTTTGGACAATAGCAGATCAATGCTTAATTTATATTTTCCTTGATGTGCCTTTATTCTAGATTTATTATCTTCCCTTTCCTCAGAAGCTCCTCATCTATTCCCTCTTTTTGTTCAGGTGGTTTATAGTAGACTTTTAATGACAATATTTCTTCTATTTCTGCCACTGTTTATTTCCACACATATGCTTGCTTCTATGCTTTTTCCCTCTGGGTTCTAATTTTTCTTAATTAGTATATTTTCTTAACATAGTATACAATGATACTTTTTTTCCTCCCTCTGCCTTACCTTACCTATTCTATTTCTTTGAAATAAGGTATACCCTCTTGATATAAACTGGCACAGTCTACAAGAAAGACCTGGAAACATTTCTATACCATAGGAGGGTGTTGGAGAAGACTTCAGAAACTTGAGTCAGTTAATGTATCAAGCTTTTGAATGTGAACTTTGGGACAAAATTATCTTATTTCAAAATCTTAGTGCAAATGAATGTACAACAAGGTACAACCACTGCTAATTTATCTGACTTATGACATTATCTGAAATATATATTCCAACATAATGTAAGCAAGAGTCAGAATCATTACTTAAAAATATTGAAAAATGATTCAAGTTTACTTCTTATCACATTCACCTAAAATATGGTACATTAAAGTTTTTATTATTTAAATTGTATTTCTCTTCAGAGCTACTTTAAGTACACAGACTGTTTTCTATTTTTCTTTTCATTTTTTCTTTTAAAGCTCTTTGTCTTTGCAAAAGTGCCAGATGAATTCCTTAAATTGAGGCCTGCCAAATCCATGATTTTCTTATACCTCTTATATGGCTTTTCATAGTTTCAAAAGGAAGATTTAGCCAAGGAAATGATGCAATTTGATGGACTTCACAGATACAAAACTATTCACTGAATGGGGAGAAAGCTGCATTGGAAATTCTTTTTTCTTTTCTTTTTGGAACAAAAATATTAACCACAAATAAAAAAGACAGAAATAGTCCCAGTATCCCATAATTGGATTTTCCAAATATTCCCTGTTTCTTTCAGGACATAAATAATGTACTTCCTCAATAGGAATGGATTAGTATTTTCTATGAGTTTTTCGTGTCATACTAATAGCCTCAGAAAGCAATTCAGAATTCTCATTCCCCTTCTAATTCCTGTAAATCTTTCTCCTATCACTGGTGTCAGAAGGGTAGTATAATTAAAACCAATCTCTATTTATTAATGATTTGTGCTTGTGGTGCCTATGGAAAGCCACAATCTTCTAGAATTTCTCTGAGCCATATAGTAGCATAATGGAAAGTGCTGATCATGCAATTGGAAGACCTTGGTTCTTAGAATCAGCTTTGTCAGAGGGACCTGACAGGTTCCTTCGCCCATACCTAAAAAGAATTCTCTGTCCAATATTACTCAAGAAGTGAACATTTAATTTTTGTTTGGGGACCTCCAATGAGACTGAATCTGCTACTTCTTGAAATAGCCCATTCTATGATTAATTAGCTCTGACTTATCAGAAGCCTTTTCTAACATCCATTTTAAATTTGCCTCTTTTTGGCTTCTCATTACTTTTAGTTCTGCCTTTTGGAATAAAAAATGAACAGATTTAATATGTCCTTAATGCAATCTTTTTCCCCCAAAATTTATTTTATTTAAAGAAATAGAATAAGCAAAAAGAAAACCAGAAAAGCAATACAAATCAAAATGAAACAAAAGAGAACATTATCATGTACCCAGCAGGACATCAGAGAGGATTCAAAGTATTTAATAACAAATACCAATTTAAGAAAGTATATATATATATATATATATATATATATATATATATATATGTAGAAGAAATTATATTCATGAGTGTCTATTTTTTCTTTTCTTCCTTGTAAATTGTTCTTTTGTTCTCTGCTGTATATCTTATTTACTTTATTCTTTCCCCCTCTTTTATACCTCTCACTGTCCCCAAGCAAGCTATAGTAAAGAAAAGATATATTAAAATATACTTATGTAGCTATATACATACATACACACACATGTATTTCCTATCCTTGCTGACTCTTTCACTAAATTCTGCTCCATAACTTGGTTTACTATTACATAATTTATACCTCCACCAGGATCCCTCATTTGTCTTCTTTCTTTATCTTTTGTTTCCCCATTCGCCTATCTCTCCTTCCTAATATCTTTATAGATTTTGGAAGGTGTTATATCTTTCATGGCAAATATGTAGTGTTGCCTATTGAACCTATTCCCTATGAGTGGGTTTTCAGAACTATGAGCCCTCCTCTCTCTTTTAATGCTTCTGTGTCTATTCTTCCTCTACACCTCATTTATATAACCTGATTATTATTTTTTACATTTATTCTACCAGTCTTTCTTTTGAGCTTACCCTATTGTTGATGTAAATCTTAAATAAAGGTGTATGTTTCCCATGTAAATAACATAAACAAATTTATCCATTTGTCTATGTTGAGTTCCTAAAATTGCTCTCTGATATTGGCTCTTATATGTAAGATTTTCTGTTAAGTTTAGGTTTGGTAGATAGAAAATCCTGAAAATCTGCAAGTTCATTCAATGTCCATTTTTTTTCTCATTGAAAATTATAGATCATTTTTGTTGGATATGATAATTTTGGCCACAGACCTAGTTCTTCGCTTGTCTGTAGATTTGATTCCAAGACCTGCAGTCATGCAACCTTTTTATTAGACTCTGGGGATGTTTGAGTTGAAAGGCAGAAAGCTGTACTTGGAAGGCAAAAGGAGCTTACAGATGTCTGTAATTGTTAATTGCTCCCTGGGTTGTATTGTTTGATAGTGGAGAAGCAGGTGCTTCAGAAACAGGTGGGAATGCATCCAGCTTCCTCAAACTTTTAGGATCAGGGTTATCTGTTGCATCCTGGGTTATCGGGGTCATTTTCAGAATTTTTACTATTGTCTGCCATCAGACTTTGATGTTTGTGGAAGAGTGAATGAGGCTGATGATTTCATGCAACTTAAATTCCTGATTAAATCCAATTCATTCAAGAGTAATTAGTCCTTAATGAAAATGCAGGGCAAACAATTGCTTCCCCTTAAAGCAAAGGTTCCCCACCTCCCCTCTCACACTCTTTCCTCCCCCTGCCAAAAGGATACAGAAAAATGGTATAACTACATGTAAAAATACAGTATCTTCTTTTGCCTGGGATAACTAAAAGCCATCTCTTCTATCCCTTCATTTTTCCTCTACTTTAATTTTAAATAAAAAGGACACAATATCCCAAATAATCTAACACTTCATAACCAGCAGCTTTACCAGTACAGAAAGAAGAATTTTAATAAGGTTTATTACCTTTTAGTATTCATCCTTTTCCTAACAATAACAACAATAGTAATGATAGCTGGTATTTCTATAGCACCTTCAGTTTTGCAAAGCACTACATATTATCTTATTTGACTATAAAAAATGAAGGTATCTCCAGATTTTGAAATCCATTCCTAGAATTTAAAAGCATTCCTTCTCATAAAGGGCATCTTATTTGAATTATATGGAAAAATTGAACTTTAATATTAAAAATAAACTATTTTTCTGCTTTTAAAACAGTTTCAATGAGCTATGGCTGAAAGTAAGAGAGAAAGTTTGCAATGAATTTTTGGAGAATTCATCAGCATTTGAAAGCACAATAGTCTGAAAATGCAACTCCTGACTTGAGGAAGATGGGGGAGGTCGTTATGAAATCATCAACAGTTTTCATTCTTAAAATGGTTCTGCAATATAAGAGAAAATCAAGTAGAATTTGAATGGTAAGGGGAGGAAAAGGAAGGATATGGAGAGTTGAGTTTTAACTCTTAGACCTTTCTCTCACTTTCAGAAATTATCCTTCTCAATATGCCAGACACATTACTTGACTTTGAGCCTACTAATAGATTATAGTTTGATTAGAGCAGACTCTAGGTCTTGTTTTTCCTTATTTAGATCATCAGATTTATTGGAATATAATTGTACAAAATAGTTCCTAATAATTTCATCTTCATTGGTGGTATATTCAAGCTTCTCATTTTTGATATGAGTAACTTGGTTTTCTTTTTTTTCTTCTTAAAATCAAATTAACCAATGATTTATCAACTTCTGTAGTTTTTCACAAAACCAGCTTCTAGTTTTATTTATTTATTCAATAATTTTTAATTTCACCCTTATTAATTTCCCTTTTGATTTTTCAGAGTCCCTATTTTGCTATTTAATTTGGGATTTTTACTTTGTTGTTTTCCTAGTTTTTTTGGTTGCTTGTCAAATTCTTTATATATATATATTCCTCTTAAGTACTCTTATGGCTGTATCTCATAAATTTTGGTATGTTGTTTCATTATTATCATCATTTTTAGTAAAATTATTGTTTTTCTGACTCTGCAAGTAGAAATAAATATTATATAATCCTTATTTTAGTTTCACAGTATTTGAATGGTCTCTTTCTGTTTGCAGAATTCTTTTTTTGGGGTAACTAAGAGCTCTGGAATATGACCAAAATATTCCTGAAAGTCTTCATTTTGAGATTTCTTCAGGAGGTAATTGGTAGATTCTTTCAATTTTTATTTTATTCTCTGATTCTAAGATATTGGGAACAATATTGGGAATTTTTTTGGAATATGATATCTAGGCTCTTTTTTGATCATGACTTTCAGGTAGTTTAATAATTCTTAAATCATATTTCTCAATCTATTTTCTAGGTTAGTTTTCTTTTTTTTGAAGTGATATTTAGGATCTTAGTTTGAATGTTTAGTTTTAACTTTCATTTGAAATCCAGCTTTACCATTTACTGGCTGTGTGACCTTGAACAAATTATTTAAATTTCTCTGGGCTACAGTTTTCGTGTCTATTTCCAAGAAGATTTCATCTAATAAGGGAATGAGAGAGAAATACAAATAAAGGTATTAAATAAGTGGATTACATAGATGCCTAACACTCTACTATATAAGGTCTAAGGCAGAAGGTCACCAATATCCTGGAATCAGACTTCATGGAATAGGTGGCAAGTTAATTGAGTTTTAAAGGATGGTTAGAAAATGAATGCTAGAGGCCATAGGAGATAAATCACTGGGCATGGAATCAGGGAGATTCATTTTGATGAGTTCATATTTGGCCTTATACATTAGCTGTGTGACTCTGGTCAAGTCATCTAGTCCTGTTTGCCTCAATGGCCTCATCTGTAAAATGAGAAGAAAATGGCAAACCACTTCTATGTCTTTGCCAAACAAAAACAAAAACAAAACCCCAAACCCAAATGGGGTCACAATTAGTCAAACACAACTTACTAAGAAAATTAATAGGTGAATGTAGAGAAGAAAAACATTCTAGACGTGGATCATAGTAGAGGCAAATTCACAGAGGTAGGAGAGTTGGATGGAAGCTTTGGAACTAGAGAGTAGCCCAATATAAGTGGAACATCAAGTGCATAGAAGGAAGTAATATGAGATAAAAGAACTGGTTGAGGCAAATAGGTATGTTTAGTCAAGTGAAGAAAACACTAGGGGAAGCAGAGGTGGAAAAAGGACAAGATAGCAGATGTTCAAGTGTTTGAAGAGGTATTGTAGGGAAGGGGGATTAAACTATTTGACCCAAGAAAATAGACCCAAGAGTACTGAATGAAAGTGGCAAAGAGATAAATTTAAATTTGATGTCATGAAAAAACTTTCTACAAATTAGAGCTATTCAAATGTGGAAAGGGGCTGATTTGAAAGATTGTGCCCTGCCTCCAGTGGTTTCGAAATAGAAACATCACTATTTATCGAACGTGCAATCTTTCACTAGGTTTTGATTGAGGCTGAATTCTAGTTTTTTGTCCCAGTCAACCATCTGATTAGAATCCTCCAAGGTCCATTGATTTTCCCTGCAAAGGAAAAGGAATGTAAAACAATCCTATCCTCACTTTATGACTTAGATCATAATCCAGAGGAGGGATTATTAACACTTTTTTGTGACATGGACTCTGTTGATAATTTGGGGAAATTTGTGGGCCTCTTCTCAGTATCATGTTTTAAATACATAAAATAAGGAGGGCAGATAGGTGGTACAGTGGATAGAGCACCAGCCTTGAATTCAGGAGGACCAGAGTTCAAATCTGGTCTCAGACACTTAATACTTCCTAGCTGTGTGACTTTGGACAAGTCACTTAACCCCAGCCTCAGGAGAAAAAAAATACATAAAATGCCCAGAATTATAATAGAAGCTGATTATACTGAAATATAGTTATCAAAATATTAAACCATGTTAAAAACCCTTAAATGTAGAATGAGAAATGAACTTTGGTAAATCATTTACTCTAGTGATTCTGAAAGCATGGGGACCCTGAGGGACCTTGAAACCTTTTTGCCAGTTCCTCAAGATCAGTTATTTTCATAATAATATTAAGGTATTTTGATTTCCAATATATGAATACTGATTATATGAATACTATAAGATATATATATATATATATATATATATATATATATATATATATATATATATATCTTGAGGAACTGGCAAAAAGGTTTCAAGATCCCTCTGGGTCAACTCTTTGAGGGGAAGTGCTTAATAATTTTCAAGAGTTTAAAGGGGTCTTGAGACCAAAATAATTTGAGAACTACTGAGTTTCTCAAAGAGTTGTCCAAAGGTGCTGCTTCTAATAAGCTATAGATTTGAATTTGCCACTTCCTAATTCCAAATCTAAGGTTCTCCTCTACAAAAGGAAGAGGAATACTTCTAGAAGAATTGACTAGAGTACAAGAAATTGAACAGGGAAATTTTCCTGTTTTGCTAATGAATTTTTCCTCTTATATTTATGTTTGTCCATTTGGTTTTCTTCACTTCAAAATGACAAGAGGAAGTTCTAAACATAATTCTAATACAACAGAATCTGACTAGCACTGAGAAAGAAAATGAAGGAAAATTTAAAAGTAAATAACATGGAAGGCTTGAGCCTTTTCCAAGTGATGATGGATGATCTACTTACTGGAAATGGTATCTAAGTCTTCTATGCATTTTTTTTTTGCAAGATGACCACTTTCCATTTCTAGTTTGATTGTTGTCTTGGGGAGTAGCTGGGATCAAGTTTGGGACACTCTTAGCATCTTTCCAGTCTGTCTGTTTTCTTTTTTTCATTTAGATTTCTGCTGTTTTAAAGTATCACTATAAAGCTGATTAAGTATCCTTTATAAAGACACTCAGTATAAATTTATCCAGCATCAAAAACTTTGTAAAGGCTTTAATCTATGCTTGGAGTGCTCAATTTCACTTCTTGTAATTTTACTGTTTTCCTTCACAAGTCAGCTCAGGTTCCATCTCCCATACAAAACACATTCTGATTCTTCTTCCTCCCATCATCTGTTTTGTATTTACTTGCTATACATTTTGAGTTTACCCTCTGTTCTCTCCCAATAGAATATGGCTTCCTTAAGAGCAGGAACTATTTAGTTTTTGTCTTCATATCTCCAGTACCTTGTATAATGTCTGGCACATGGATGTTTCTAAATAAACGTCTGTTGAATAAATGAAAGATTTAAATTAACTTGGGGAGAATTTTCTCAGGCTGATAGCTTCAAAGCAGGAACCTCAAGAAAATGTGTATATATATGTGATCAATTGATGCATCAATAAGTCAAAAAAGAATTAATTAAATGATTATTATGCCCCAGGTAGACATTCTTGTGGAGATGGGACTTGATATCTTATCTATCACCAACACCAGCTGCTGTTTTGTGAACCTCAGAGTCATTTAATATACTACTGATAATATTCCTTACATTTTTTACTGCTTAAGGAGCCTTTAAAGAATTTTTAGCATGAATCTTTTGGACCATTGTTATGAACTCCTTGGGGATCTGCAAACAACTAAATAGGACCCATTGCTCCTAGACATATTCTGGCCAAGGAATTATATAGTAGGGCTATTATTTCCCTCTTTCTGTACATTATAGACTGCTTAGAGATGATTTACTTCTGAGGTTCTTAAGCTTCTTGTTTCATTGAACATCTTTGCAGTCTGGTGAAACCTATGGACTCCTCAAAATAATGTTTTTAGATGTACAAAATGAAATTTTATTTTCAAAGAATTGTAAAACAATTATACTGAAATCCAGTGATCAGAATGTTGTTTAAAAAACAAAACCATGGACTCCAGGTTAAGAATTCTTGTTTGAGTCCAGTTTTCCAGTCTAGTGTGATAACTTTTTCAAATCCCTAAGTTACTGAACTGGGATTCAAACCTGGGTTGTCTGATTACAAAAATCTAGCTCACATTTTGTAACACCAGATGGGGTGATTGAAGATACGTTGAGATGGGAAGAATGGAAAATCTAGATTCAAGTGGCATATTTTTTTAATTTTAGGGAGTCCACAATAAATTTGCTGAATTGATAGGGTAAGGGATAGTAAAATGAAGAGATTGAATAATGTTTTAAGGATTAGAAGAGCTGTTGTGATGTCTGATAATAAGTTCAGATTTTCTAAGTAGGAATTACACCTCATTTCCCCTTTTTATTCTTTCTAGAGTATAATCAAAGTTTAGATATTCTCCAGGGGTAGGGAAAAAGTTTTGAAACCTAATTATGAATTCTGGGACTTGTATTGAACATCTGGTTACATTAGGGTGAACAGAGTGACATCTTTGTACAATGATCTTTCTCTTTATACTTCAGACAGTGTGATTGAATTAGTCTAATTTGGTTCTAGCATACGAAGGCAATAAAATGAGTAAAGAGCCCTGGTATAAGAGTCAGAAGAACTGGTCTGTGCTATTGATTACCTGTAGGGTAAGTCTTGGCCCATCTTTTTGCCTCAGTTTACTGCTTTATGAAATGAGAAGTCTAGATGATTTGCAATATCCCTCCCAGCTTTACTTTCTTGTAATTTTTTATTTTATTTTTTAAAAATTCTGAAGTTAATAAGTTCCAAAGAAAATAAGCATTTCTATATGCATGTAGAACAGGACAGGATGTTCCTGAAACCATGAATCTCTATTAAAAAGAACTGGCTTTTCTTTTTATTAAATAAATAACAATCCAATATATAACTTTTGAAGATTTCTGTTTGCCTTTGATTTCTTTCTCAAGGGAGGCTGCAGTTTGGCTATATCAGTCTTTCATCCCAATCAAGTTTGTGCTAATTGGTTTTAAACTTTTTTGGTAAAGGACTCTGACATTTTTGGAAAACATTTCTGTAAAATTATGCAAATAGATTTCAGAGAAGTAACATGAGCTCTTTTTGAAGGAAACATTTGCAGTTCACTGCAGGTGCTCTCTGTTCCAATTTCTCAAAGCAGTGAAGATGCATGCTGAAAAGCTTTAAGTGGGAACCGAAGGATTAATGAGTTGTGTCAACTGATGTGAGTTGAAATTGGAAATGAGTTCTTTTGAAAGTCTGAACTTGCCTATGAACAAAGAAGTGGAACATTTGAAAGTCTGGTGGATGAAATTCATTTTGGGAATTTCCAGCTGAAGTGTGACTATAAGCTAACCAATACTTGGAATGTGATAATTTGGCTTTTCTTCTGTTATTGTTAGAAGTGGAAGAAAAATGCCATAGCCTGGGGAGGATTACTTCATGCTTTGAATTTCTGATGGATGTTAGAGGAAGACTGAAATCATTGCTTTCAAAGAAATGAAGGAATATAGGGTTCTGGGAAGGATGTAGCAGATGGAGATATCTTTAATTCAATAAATATTTATCTAGTGTCTACTATATAGAAGGCACTGCCAAGTATTGTGGGAATACAGAGATGAAGAAAGTGTCTTTTCTGCCATCTGTGTTAACCTTGCAGTAGGTTATCAAGATAAACAGATAACTACAGTGAAAACTGGTTTGAGAAAAACCTGTGGGAAAAACTACAAACAGAGCTGCTGGACTTCACAGGAGACTTAGAACATCTTATTTCTGTTGGCAGGAGGCAGGGTATTAGGTATCTCTAGATTATTTTGGGAAGAGGATTGAGGAAAGCTTGATGGAGGAAGTGGTATTTGAATGAGGTCCAGAGGATGTATAGAAAATAAACAATTGAAACTTGGAAGAGGGAGTAAGTGTTCCAGGCAAAGGAAGCAGCATGAACAGAGACTCAGAAGCAAGAAGTTGTGATATATATATGTTCAGAGAATAGGAAGTAGTATCATTTTAATTGGAATGTAGGGTATATTGGAAAATGCTTAACATTGGACTTTAAAAAATGTAAGCATGACACATTTTTTAAAAATGCTTTATAACTTAGGTTTTTTTCATTATAGCTTTTTATTGACAGAACATATGCATGGGTAAATTTTCAACATTGACCCTTGCAAATACTTCTGTTCCAACTTTTCCCTTTCTTCCCTCCACTCCTATCCCCTAGATGGCAGGCAATCTCATGCATGTTAAACATGTTAAAGTATATCTTAAATACAATACATGTGTACATATTTATACAGTCCTCTTGTTGCACAAGAAAAATCAAATTTAGAAAGATAAAAACAACCGGGGAAGAAAAAAAAAGCAAGCAGTCCATACTCATTTCCCAGTGTTCCTTCTCTGGATGTAGCTGATTCTGTCCATCATTGATCAATTAGAACTGAATTGGATCTTCTCTTTGTCGAAGATATCTACTTCCATCAGAATACATCCTCATACAGTATTGTTGAAGTGTATAACGATGTCCTGCTCCTGCTCATTTCACTCAGCATCAGTTCATGTAAGTCTCTCCAGGTCTTTCTGAAATCATCCTGTTGGTCATTTCTTACAAAACAATAATATTCCATAACATTCATATACCATAATTTACTCAGCCATTCTCCAGCTGATGGGCATGCATTCAATTTCCAGTTTCTAGCCCCTAAATATATGATATTATATGGTAGGAGTGGGGAGTGAGACAGGAAATTTCACTTAAGATAGCTAGATGGCAAGTTGGCTTGAGCTTTAGTCTCAGAGTTTGGAAGATAAATTCAAGTTTGGGGCAGCCAGGTGGTGCAGTGGATAGAGCACCAGCCTTGAATTCAGGAGGACCAGAGTTCAAATCTGGTCTCAGACACTTAACACTTCCTAGCTGTGTGACCCTGGGCAAGTCACTTAACCCAGCCTAAAAAAAAAAAAAAAAAAGATAAATTCAAGTTAGGTCTTAGATATTTACTAGCTATGTGACCCTAAACTGTTAAGTGAGTCCATCCAAGGTGCAGTTTCCAATAAACTAGAATAAATAACCAACTCCAAAAAACAAATGCTTCCCCTGAACAATACATATAGTTTATGAATATAAATACCTTGGGATTAATACATCTACAGTATAATGAAACTACAGTTATTTCCTCTCAAAGGCAAACTGCCATAGCCCTCTCTAAATTGTCTAGTCAAGCCAAAGCCCAGAGTACAATATGGAACAGGTGCAAAGAGGTAGGAAGAGAAAAGAAGGGCTGTTGGTATCCTCACCTATAAAATGTAGATTATAAGAATACTTAAACCTTAGGATTATTATGAAGAAAAATTTACTATGACATATATAAATATTCTTTATAATTACCATATTATTACTTTGTAATGGAAACTACCTCTTGTATGTATTGGGGGTTGAGATGATAGTGAATGGTCTTCGGTTTTCCAAAAGTGAATTTAGAGAAGTGTTTTCATTTTATTTTAAAAGGAAAATTTCATTTATTCCTATACTATATAGTGTTTGTTTTCCTTTTCTTTAAATTTTTTTTAATTAAAGTTTTTGTTTTTAAGACATTTACATGGATAATTTTCAGCATTCACCCTTACAAAACCCTGTGTTCCCAATTTTTTCCCTCCCTTTCCCTCCCCCTCCCCCAGATGTCAAATAATTCAATATATGTTACACATGTACAATTCTTCTATACATATTTCCATAATTATTGTGCTGCACAAGAAAAATCAGATCAAAAAGGAAAAAAATGGGAAAAAATGTAAGCAAGGAACAATAAAAAGTGAAAATACTATGTTGTGGTCCACACTCAGTCCCCACATACCTTTCTCTGGATGCAAATGTCTCTCTTCGTCATAAGATCAATGGAACTAGCCTTAATCATTAGAGAAGTGTTTTCAGGGTCATTCTCTCCTTTGAAACATAAGACAAAAGACAAGTAGCTGCTCTGTTTTGTTTAAACTGAGGAGCCATATGATTCCTCTTTTTAGTCCCCTAACCCCAGCTCTTTTCCCCTCATCTCCACAATTCTACACAGGCACCAGGCTTGAAAGAAAGACATCAGAGGAAATTCTTCCCTTCCCCTCCCTGCTCCCCCATGCCATTAACAGGCACAGAAGGCTAGCACTGTGGCCATGGCTTATTGGCTGAAAATTCTTTCATGCCTCATAATTTCTCTTCCATTGACTTACAATAGGTCCTCTTCCTCATCACATGACTTAAAATAAATCAACCAAGTTTATTTAGCATCTACTATGTGTACTGTGAGATGCTGCATCATAGTGGCTAGAGTCAGAAAGACCTGAGTTCAGATTTCCCTCTGACTAATTAGAGAACTAATGCTCTGGTTCTCACTTCTATAGAATGAGTCCTTATGTGGATAGAATCACAGGTCTAAGCATCATAGGAGAGCAACAGCCCTTCTTTTCTCTTCCTACCTCTTTGCACCTGTTCCATATTGTACTCTGGGCTTTGGCTTGACTAGACAATTTAGAGAGGGCTATGGCAGTTTGCCTTTGAGAGGAAATAACTGTAGTTTCATTATACTGTAGATGTATTAATCCCAAGGTATTTATATTCATAAACTATATGTATTGTTCAGGGGAAGCATTTGTTTTTTGGAGTTGGTTATTTATTCTAGTTTATTGGAAACTGCACCTTGGATGGACTCACTTAACAGTTTAAAAATCACTTAATGATTTTCTAGATTAATGGACCTTCCAGCTATCATTATATGGGTGTGGTGCTAGCTTTGTTGTCTTGTGGTATGTTGCTTTCACTTAGGATAATATTTATTAATTGCACCACAATTCACACAGAACAGAACATAAACTATGAAACTGTAGGATTGACCAATACTGAAAATGATGGTTGTATCTGAAATATTTGATATAAGTATAACTCAGTGAGAAAATCAAATTAATATTAGCTCAAGTTTTGGCTATTGAGTCTACAATGCAATTGATTTTATGTTGTATTGATTTTTATAATTGAGTCTGCATCTGCCCAAAGCTACCTTTCTATGCTCTTGAATTGAGCTCAGGAATTTAGCTGTCCCCTGAGTTAATTTAAAATTGTAATTAATAGAAAAGTTGTTTTGTCTCATGCTGATGTATCTCTAGGACATCTATTTCTTATTTCTAAATTCCACAAGTTAACTTGATACCCTCTCCAAAAGATATGCTCTCTGTCCTTGGCTGTCCTTGTCCTATTAGGGGAGGTTGTTTTCTTTTTAAATCTCTTTCCAGGAGACAGAAAGTCTAGTAGTTTTGATCCCCTAATAACGATTACAAGATGGATATGTGTTCCATAAGTAATTTTTATTGTTAATTCTTTAACTCCACCACAGTATTCTATATTCTATGTGAATATATATTTTCTATATTTTATGTAATATCTTATATTCTATGTGAGTTTTAATTGGTTACACTGAGTCATTTTAAAGCTGTTGCCATTCTATATTCTATATTCTATGTGAGTTTTAATTAGTTATATCAAGTCATCTTAAACTGTTCCCATTCTGAGAACAGTGATCTATGTTTGTCCTTTTGAACATGGTTAATACTTGAACATATTTTGATATAGATTGGTTATTGAGTATTTTAAAATTAAATAATTTGTGTAATATTGAATTTAAAACCCATCTATTTAGATATGAAGATAAGCTATGAAATTTCTAAGATGAATCTCTTACTGATATCAGTGTAAGATTATAATCAATATTTATTTAGCATATGTGATCCTTGAAAGCTTAATTCACCTGAAACTTTGCTTAATGAAACTTGCTATTTGAGACAAAATCTCTTGGGATTTTAGCTGATATTATGTGGAGTTTTGAATTCAAGTATGATTGTCTGATCAATCATCAAGCCAGAAGTCCACCATCTGAAAGGAATATGCCAAAAGCTACTCAGAAGAATGTGATCCTGAATTGTTATAGGCGGAGGTTAGTTTCTGGGCAAGAGCTGGGAGGACAACTTTAGCCTCTGCTTAACGTGGGATCCTTCTGACTCAATTTCCCAGTGGTATTCCTTTAAATAAGAATTCACCTGATTATTCCTAAGTTTGGCTATAAGGAGGAATTGTTATTGCACACAATTAACTAAAGCCAAGCTAAGGATGTTTTTTCCTGTCATGTATGTACTCTCAGGATCAGGCCTGAAGGACTAGTTTTTGATTATAATCATGTTCTTGCTTTTTCTTTTTATAGAAAATTTCTATGATCAGGGGAAGTGTTCAGTAGAAGCTATGAACCTGATTCATGTATGGGAGATGATGCAGTTTCCTATCAAAAATATATAAATGAATATTTGGCTAGTCATCTTTCTGTTGCTAGATGCATATATGTTTGTCTGTTTCTGTTAGCATTTCTGTTGTTGCTCTTTTAAATGGTAAGATTCTTTATTTGGGAAGAATTATTTACTTTATTTACTGGGGGCACAAATGATTGGGGTGATAGATGGCCCCAGATGGGAGTTGGGGATATAGAATTCCAATTTGTAAGCTGAATAGATTCATTAGAGTCCAGGCCATGGTTGAAATGTATGTAGATGTATGTATATGATCATTATATATATATATGTGTATATATGCATATGTTTGTGTATGTGTGTATCCAGATATACATGTGTACATAAAAAATATCTGTGTTGAACTGAAGCCTGCATGGAAGATGTAGTAGGGAGGAAAGGGGAAAAAAGATAAAAATAGATAAAGATAAAATAAAGATAAAAAGATGAAAAAGATAAAATAAAAACTTCATAGAAGAGAACAAAAGAAATCCTATAAGGAAACAAAGAAGAAAGGGACTTTTATGAATACAATATTGTCTATTATTATATATAGTTTCTTGAAAAGGAAATTTATTGTTACATATTTTGAATCTTCCCTGATGTTCTGTGGGGATGGGGCAATATTTTTAATTTCTTATTTCTGTTTTTTTCTGTTTTTAATTTTTTTAAAATTTGGAAGTGAAGTTAATACAAACTAAAAAGAAATACACCAACCTGGACGTCCTTCCCCCTTCTCCCAAAGAGACCACTATTCTCAACATGAATGTTATTACTTAGACTACTCCAGACATTCAGAAGAAGTTGCAGAAGTGAGCCATAGGGCCACAAATTCTCCAGACCCAGCTGTTGGAGAAAACTTTGGGAGTTTTGGACAATAGTTAAAAACAGTTATTTGCCAAAATTAAAAACAGTTTTGAACAATTCCCCACTGGGTTCAGAGAATTCTAGAAGCTAAAGGCCATCTGTTGCTGCCTAGCAGAAAGCTAACCAAATATCAGGCCCTCCCAGTAGATACTCCCAATTTAACTCTCTGCGTGTGACACTCCCCACTTTATTTCCTGACACTATACAGTCCAGTGATATTATCTATAGCTGTGAGGAAACTTTACATTCAGTCTACTCCAGGTAACCTGACTTGAGAGATGATTCCACAATCCAGATGGTGAATAGTTTATTGATAGGTCCAATTTTTTTGAATATAGGGATAGAAAGGTAGGTGACTCCATGGTGATCTTCAATAGTTCTTTGGTAGTTGAACCACTGACCCTGGAAATCTCTGCTCATTGCTCTCCCCAAAGCTTTAAAATGGGGGGCAAGAATTGAGAGGGAACTTCTATACTGACTCCAATGTTTCACATGCTCATGGGGCAATCTGCAAAGAAAAGGGATTTCTGACAGCCAAAACTTTACCATAAAGTATGCTGGGGAAATGCTATATTGACTGCAGGCTATGCCCAAACCCAGAGTTTTCTGTAATATTTGGTAAAGGGAATCAGAAGGGGAACTCATTCCACATCAGAGTAGTAAGCTTGCAGAATCAGCTACGGGACTGCTGCATATTTGCCCTTAACCATGACAGTCCTGCTCCTCAAGCTCCCTGACTCTAGTATATCTTCTCGGAGTTCCCAGGGATAGGCCCATGTTAAAGAAAGGACATATAATCTTCCCCCCTGGATGGTTTCAATTCCCTCTGGCCAGCTTCCAATCCCAGAGGCAAACCAATGTTCATTTTCTTTGACCTCCAATAAGCTACTCGCTTGGGAAAGAACAGCCTCCATTCCCTATCAAATCTTTTTTCTCTGGACACAAGCTATCAGTAAGTAATAATAAAGTAAGTTTGTCAAGCCCGGCCTATATGTACCCAAGTAAAATCCTGCTGTTGCTGTTAATCACCCCTTCCCTGCATCAGAGGAAGCATACCTATCCTGGTAGATAAACTTTACTCATAGGGCCCATTGGAGGAGTTCCAAACTACTTTTGGTTTTGATTGAGATCTTTTCCATTTTGACTTTATTTTGGTATGGAGTGTGAGATGTAGATCTATGCTGAGTTTCTGACAAATTGTTTTCCAGTTTTTCCAGCAATTTTTTTTCAAATAGTGAGGTCTTATTCGGAAGCTGGAGTTTGGGAGTTTATTAAATGGTAGATTGATATAGACTTTGATCATTGTATCATGTGTATCTAATCTATTTCACTGATCAATCACTCTAGTGCCAAATGGTTTTGATGCCTGCTACTTTATAATATAGTTTTAGATTTGGTATGTATTTTTTCCCATTAATCCTTGATATTCTTGACCTTTTGCTCATCCAGATGAATTTTTTTGGGGGGTTCTATAAAATAAATTTTTGGCTGGTTTATTGGTATGGCACTGAACAAGTAGACCAATTTAGGCAGAACTGACATTTTTATTATTTTAGCTCGGCCTATCCATGTGCAATTGATATATTTCCAATAGTTTAGCTCTGAGTTTATTCATATGAGAAGTGTTTTGTAATTGTGTTCATATAGCTCTTGAGTTTGTCTTGGCAGGTAAGACACCCATGTATTTTACTTTGCCTACATTATTTTAAGGGGAATTTCTCTTTCCATCTCTTGCTGATGGGTTTTGTCAGTAATATATAGAAACACTGATGGTTTTTGTGGGTTTATTTTATATCTTACAACTTTGCTAAAGCTGTTGTTTTTAGTAAGTTTTTAGATGATTTCTTAGAATTCCTTATATATATTACCATATCATGGGCAAAGAGTGATACTTTTATTTTCTCATTGTCTATTATAATCCCTTTAATTTCTTTTTCTTTTTTCTATTACTAAAGCCAACATTTCTTATATAATGTTGAATAATAATGATGGTAATGGGCATCCTTGTTTCACTCCTGATCTTATTAGGAATGCATCTAGTCTCTTCTTTCCATTACAAAGAATGCTTATTATTTTAAGGAAACTCTCTTTAAGCTTATGCTTGTTGGTGTTTGTTTTTTTTTTTTTTTTTTTAAATAGGAATGGATGCTGCATTTTGTCAAAAGCTTTTTCTGCATCTGTTGTGATCATCATATAATTTCTGTTGGTTTTCCTAAAATTGAACCAGTCCTGCATTACTGATACAAATCCCACTCGGTCATGGTGTATTATCCTGGGAAAAACTTGCTGTAATGTCTTTGTTAATATTTTATTTGAGATTTTTGCAACAATATTCATTAGAGAGATTGGTCTGTAAATTTTTTTCTTGGTTTTAGCTCTTCCTGATTTAAGTATCAGTATCATATTTGTGTTATAGAAGGAATTTGGTAGTACTCCTTGACCTATTTTTCCAAATAGTTTACATAGTATGGCAATTAATTGTTCTTTAAACCACTTGTGAATTCATCTGGCCCTGGAGATTTTTTCTAAGGAAGTTCATTAATGTCTTGTTCAGTGTCTTTTTCTAAAATGGGTCTATTTAAGTAATTTACTTCCTCTTCTGTTAATATGGGCAATTTATATTTTTGTCAATATTCATTCATTTCAGTTAGATCACCAGACTTGCTAATATACAGTTGGGCAAAATAGCTCCTAATTATTGCTTTAAAATATTTCTTTGTCATTGGTAGTAAGTTCACTCTTTTCATTTTTGATGCTGGTCATTTGTTTTTTTCTTTCCTTTTTCTAATCAAATTAACCAAAGGTTTATCTATTTTGTTGGCTTTTTCATAAAACCAACTCTTAGTTTTATTAGTTCAATAGTTTTCTTAGTTTCAATTTTATTAATCGCTCCTTTGAGTTTCAGAATTTAATTTGATATTTAATTGGGAATTTTAATTTGTTCTTTTCTTAGCTTATTTATTTGCATGTCCAATTCATTGATTATTTTATTCATGTAGCTATTTAGATATATATATTTCCCCTTAAAAACTATTTTGGTTGCATCCCATAGGTTTTTAGTATGTTGTTTCATTATTGTCATTAATCTTGGATGAAATTATGGAATGTTTCTGTGATTTGTTGTTTGAGCCACTTATTTTTTTAGAATTAGATTCAAACATTCTAGAGAGTGCTTTGGAACTACTCCAAAAGGCATACCCTTTGACCCAGGAGTGCCGTTAGTGGGTCTGTATCCCAAGGAAATCATAAAGGAAGGAAAAGGACCCACATGTGCAAGATTTTGTGGTAGCAAAGAATTGGAAAATCAGTAGATGCCCATCAGCTGGGGAATGGCTGAACAAGATGCAGTATGTGAAAGTAATGGAATATTATTATTTTATAAAAAATGACGAAGAATCTGATTTTAGAAAGGTCTGGAAAGATTTACATAAACTGATGATGAGTGAAACAAGCAGAACCAGGAATACATTGTACACAGTAACAGCAAGAATGTGTGATGATCAATTATGAAAGAAATGATTCTTAGTGGTTTAGTGATCTAAAGCTTTCCCAATACACTTTGGACAGAAAATGTCACCTGCATTCAGAAAAAGAATTAAGGAGAGAGAATGTAAAGCAACACATACTATGGTACTTCTATTTTTATATTTTTTTCTCTCTCCTCTGGTTTTTACCTTTTGCTCTGATTTTTCTCTCCCAACATGACTTCTTCCCAACATGTTGCTTTCTTTGTCCACAGAACTTATCCCATTGCTTGGAAAAAGCCTCTGCCAAGTAGGGACCTGTTTCCAAGTCCCCCTCACCATTTCACCATGATGGGAAAACACCCCCTGAACACCACTGAACAGATGCCCCCTCTCAAGTGCAAGGGTGAATTTGTGCCCTCCTCATGGCACCACACCTGGATTTACCTGTGCATTGTGTATTAAAAATAAATAAATTTACTAAACACCAAAAAGAGAGAAAATTATATTCAATTTTTAATTTTTAAGATAGTATCCAAAAAGGATAGCCAATGTCTTTCCTGTTTTGGGACATCAAATGAACCAGGGACCAAGAGACCAAGACTGGGTAGTATTCCATCTATCTGGTAAGTAGGGTGAATGCACATTCTAAATTTTCATTTGACTACCTTGCAGAAAATCCTTAAAGAGAGCCTAGTGGTCAGCTGTTTCTGCCTGGTGCCTTTGGGTGCTCAGGCAAGTGCTCAGAACTTAGATAGCTGGAGGTTGAGAAGACTGGGGTGGCTTCCTGATTGTCCTGGCATTGAAGGGTAGGTAATGGCTCAGCCAAGGGACTGGTTATATCCAGCGTTAGGGGCTGCACAAGTAAATCCAAATGTTGGTGCCATGAGGAGGGCATAAATTCACCCTGCCAGGGAGGCATCTGCTCAATGGTGTTTAGGGGGTGTTTTTCTGACCATGGTGAAATCCGGTGAGGGTACTTGGGAACAAGTTCTTGCTGGCAGAGGCTTTTTCCAAGCAATGGGGTGAAGTCTGTAGATGAAGAAGGCAACATATGAATAAAAGAAAAGGAATCAAGAAATATAAGAGTATGGGAAAGACAGCAGCATTAGAAGGAGCAGAGATCTACTCAGAGTGAAACCTGGCCTTTGGAGTAGAGCTGGACCCTTTTTAACTTGTTCTTGCTTGTGCTATCCCTCATTTCACACTTGCCAGAAGCCCAAGGGATAACTAACTTCCTTACTTTCAATTTTTCTTTAAACCACTTATTTTTACAGAGTTGTTTGCATGGAATCATCCCCTTAGACTAGGAGTTCTTCCAGGCCTGGCTTGTGCCTTTCTTTGTATCCCCTCAGTACTTAATTTGGAGTTTGACCCACAGTAGACAATAAATGTTTATTGACTGACTGATGCTTCCACTTATCCTTTCTTCTAAACCCTTTGCACTCTGGCTTTTCCCTTCTTTATTCAGATGAATTTTACTAATTGAAATGAAAAGTGACTAATTCTATAATGCAAAACTGAAAGACCTCTGTCTTTTTAGTTCTGATCTTTCAAAATTAATTAATCAACAAACATTTAGTAATACTCGCTCTTCTATCAGTCACTGTACTAAGTGGTGAAGATACAAAAAAATCATTATGACAGGGAGGAACACAAATCCATAAACTAGAATACACCAGATAAATACAGAGTATATCTCTGGCATCTCTCTGGCAGCATTTTTGGTAGTGACTGCCTTTTTTTTCTTCTCCTTCAGGATACTCTTTTCAGAGTTTTCATGATTCTGTTCTCTTTAGGTTCTTTACTGACTTATGTGACCTGTTTTCCATTTAGCCCCTTTGACTAGATCTTTATTCATGTTATGGATCCAGGTGGTGACCCCCATATTCCTCTGTCACTGGTCATCTTTTGCTCTGTGTGCTCCTACTTGGGGACCTCATCAATTTCCCTGACATCCAATTGTCATCTCTATGCAAACCACTCCCAGGTATATTGATCCTGCCCTAGTCCATCTCCTGAGCTGTCCTCCCCAATTTCCATATAGAATCTGTTGGACATTTTGAATCAGATGCCCAATTTACAACTGAATCTCAACGTGTCCAAAACACAATTCATAATCTTTATTCCCCAAACTCTCCCCTTGTCTGAAATTCCCTATTCCATTCACCGAGCTTTGCAGGCTCAGTCATCCACAATTCTTCTCTCTTACTTAGCCTACATTTCTCACCCATTTAGTTACACTTGTTTTAATGTCCTTCCTCTATAATCCCCGAGATTTGCTTCTCTTCACTCATGTAGCTATCAATTTCATGACCCTGTACACCCCTCTCCTAAACTACTCTAACAGCCTGATTGTTCTGTTAGGATTATGCCTTCTGATGTTACTTTCTATATACTCTGTATTTATTTGGTGTATTCTAGTTTATGTATTTGTGGTCCTCCCTGTCATAATGAATTTTTTGTAATTTCATCATTTAGTACAGTGACTGATAGAAAAACAAATATTATTAAATGTTTGTTGATTAATTGATTCTCATTCTTGGGAAATACCCCATTTATTCTCCCCATTCATCTGTAGATTTCCTGGGGGAAAAGAATGTCAACAAATAAGTACTAAAAACTCTTATTACAATAACTATCTCATCCTACCAACTAAAGGAGTAGCCGCCCCAAAAAGCCCTAATAGCTAATTTGGCACAGTCTAGGGATTGCTTTTCACTATTTACTATGGTGTGCAGTAGAACCAGTTTCAACACACTTGATGAAAGTGATCATTTTCTTCAGGTTTCTTTCCCTATTTCCTCCTTTTTTCATCCAATTTTGCCTCTCTCCTCACCATTATAAGATACTCACTTGTTTGACAATAGAAAAAAAGAGAATTCAATATTATAGCAAAATGTCTAGGTAAAATGATGAATATCTAAAGGTTAAGTTCATTATTGGCTGTGATTTCAAGTGGCATTTTCTTAATGGAGGTTGGGTAGATTCTTCCAGACTGCCCAAACACAAAATTTCAGTGTGCTTCCATATTCTTTGATTTCAGAACATCCTGTGGACCTGTCAGGCTCATTAATCCATTGTTTCCTATCTTTGCTTCAATAATTCTCTCCTATTTGTTTTCTCAAATACATAAAAGAAAAAGTCAAAGTGGTAACTAAAGTGTGGGCCAGAATGAGGGACTTGAAAGTACTAACCTATATTTCTACCCTGGACAAGTCTTTATTAGCCTTTTCAGTGCCTTGAAGCAAATCAACTTTCTCTCTGTCTCTCTCTCTCTGTCTCTCTCTGTCTCTGTCTGTCTCTGTCTCTGTCTCTGTCTCTGTCTCTCTCTCTCTCTCTCTCTCTCTCTCTCTCTCTCTCTCTCTCTCTCTCTCTCTCTCTCAAACATATGCATGGATAATTTTTCAACATTGACCCTTGTAAAACCTTGTGTTTCAAATTTTCCTTTCCTTCCCTCCATTCCTTCCCCTAGATGGCAGGTAATCCAATAATATGTTATAATATATGTTAAATCCCATATATGTATACATATTTATATTTATCTTGCTGCACAAGAAAAATAGGATCAAGAAAGAAAAAAAAAACCTGACAAGGAAAGCAAAATGCAAGCAAACAACAACAGAAAGAGTGAAAATGCTATGTTGTCCACATTCAGTTCCCACAGTCCTCTCTCTGGATGTAGACAGCTCTCTTCATCATAAGATTATTGGACCTGATCTGAATCATTTCATTGTTGGAAAGAGCCATGTCCATTAGAACTGATCATTGTATAATCTTCAAACCAGCTCTCTTAAGAAGAAATGACAACTTGGATACCCAATTGCCATGAGAAAGGAATTTTTCTATACCTACATTTCATATCTACAGTTAGAATGAACAACTGTTCCCACCCTTCCAATTAAAAAAAAAGCAATGAAAAAAATATAAAAATATATAAAATATATATATATATATATAAATTTTGAGATTGATGAGAATTTTTTTATGAATTTAAGAACTATAAGAACTTCTAGAAGAAGAGGAATCAGGCAGCACCTTAGCTGCTCAAGTTCTAGCTTATGTTGAGATTCCTGGTCTTTTATCTTTGTAATGGTGTCTGAGGTAGACCTGACATCAGAAGTCACAATTTTTCCTTTATACCACTTACAATATTTGTACAAGGTACAATATTTGTTCCAGTTTATACTGGGTTCTCTGTGTATGGATACCATTATCTCTCTCTCTCTCTCTCTCTCTCTCTCTCTCTCTCTCTCTCTCTCTCTCTCTCTCTCTCTCTGCCTGTCTCTGTATCTCTCTCTGTCTCTCTTTTTTTGTTTCTGTCTTTCTGTCTGTCTCTGTCTCTCTCTCTCTCTCTTGTCTCTGTCTCTCTGTCTTTGTTTCTCTGTCTCTCTCTCTCTTGTCTCTGTCTCTCTGTCTTTGTTTCTCTGTCTCTCTCTCTGTCTCTCTGTTTCTGTCTCTTATTATTTTTTCCTCCCTTACCTTCAATCTGCACCCAATCAGCAGCTTGTTATCTCCTGAAAGCCTCCCAATAGGAGAGAGGTCATTAACTAATCTCATGTAGAATTTTGAAGGAGATTTTGATTATATTTGATTATATTAAGTTAAAAAGTTTTTACATAAATAAAACCAATGCATACAAGATTAGAAGGGAAATAGAAAACTGAGAAAATTTTTTTACATCCAATGGTTCTGATAAAGACCTCATTTCTAAAATGTCTAGAGAATGGACTCAAATTTATAATAATACAAATTATTTTCCAATTGATAAATGATTAAAGGATATGAAGAGACAGTTTTCAGATGAAGAAATTAAAACCATTTCTAGTCATATGAAAAAAGTGCTCTAAGTCTAAGGAAATTGAAACTATTTCCACCCATATGAAAGAGTGTTCCAAATCCTATTGATCAGAGAAATGCAAATTAAAACAACTCTGAGATATCATTACACACCTGTCAGATTGGCTAGAATGACAGGAAAACATGATGAATGTTGGAGGGCATGTGGGAAAACTGGGACACTAATATATTGTTGATGGAGTTGTGAATATATTATATATATATTATACACACACACACACATATATATATATATATATATAATACAAATAATAGGTCTAACTCTTTGTGACCCCATTGAGATTTTTTTTTTTTTGGCATAGATACTGGAGTGGTAAGCTATTTTCTTTTCCAGTTCGTTTTCCAGATGAGTAAATTGAGGCAGAGTTAAGTAACTTGCTCAGGGTTATACAGCAAGTGTCTGAGGCTAGATTTGGAACTCAGGTCTTCCTGACTGTAGCCTTGGCACTCTATCTGCTTTGCCATATAGCTTCATTATCAGAAAGGGGGTGCCACCTCACTTGAATGCCAATCAACTTTTCTTAGTGTAGCCATGGTAATATTCCATAGTCCAAGACCTTTACTTTGTTGTGTGTTAATAAAAAGGTTCCTCTCCTTATGGAGTCCCTGGCTTTACTGAAGTTGCTATTTGGACCTGCTCTGTTAACAGTTACATACATCACTATTAATAAATTGATTTTTGCTCAGAATTGTGCACTCAGTTTATCTTTATTGATTTTATTTGCCACATTGGCATATTGCATTACATATTGTAGAAGTGGTGATTACATTCACTATCTCCCAGTTTTAAAATCTTTATAATGGAATAATAAATTTGACCATGGACTTGTTATTGACCTCCAGAACCACTCTTCTTTATGTCTAACGAATTTCCTTATATGGAGAGAGCTTATCAGTTAATTTTTTTTTTGGGGGGGGAAACAATCCCTTGAAATATAATTTTAGAATTTATTCAAGTTGTAAGGTGCAATAGTCTCGACTCTTTTATCATATCAGCCTCTTATCTCTCAGAAGGAAGGAAAATGAAAATAAACATTAAAAATGGAGAGAGGAAAAAAAAAGAAGCAAGGTCATATATCCTCCAGGATTAGATAAGATAGTAACATAATGCTATCACCCCTGTGAGTACCGTTTATTAAGTGCTAGCCACATTCTGAAAACAGACTTTTGATAAAATATTTGTAGTTCTGATGAAAATGATGTCACATATTAAATTTGTACATCAGAGAGGTAGCTTGGGTTTACCTGGAAGAACTTGAGTTCAAATTGCCTCTGTCACTGACCATGGTCCATGAGCAATTAACCTCTCAGAGCCTCAGTTTGCTCATTTGTTGGGCTACTAATCCTTGGAGCAATGTCTTCTAAAAGTACCACCCTTTATTATTATTATCACAACTAAAGGAATAAGAAAAGAACTTGATACTTTGGGAATTGGCAACTATCTTTGGACAGCCCTTACCTTGCTATTTCTTCTTTCCAGTTAGACCTATCCCAAGGTAGCTAAGTGGTACAGTGGATATAGTGATGGTCCTCGAGTATTATTATTATTATTGGGAAGCCAAAGAAAATCGGAATAGTCTTAGTAGTGTCCTTGGATACAAGGATTAAGCAGAGGCTGCTTAATCAATGCATCCTGAGCTTTGGTGGCTTGAAGAAAAAGGTGTGTGTGAGTGTGTGAGAGTGTGTGTGTGTGTGTGTGTGTGTGTGTGTGTGTGTATGTGAGAGTGTGAAAGTGTGTGTGAGTGTGAGTGTGTGTGTGTGAGTGTGAGTGTGTGAGTGTGAGTGTGTGTGTGTGTGTGTGTGTGTGTGTGTGTGTGTGTGTGTGTGCCTGCGCGCTCACTAAGCCCTTCGAAAATTCATTCACATTCACATTCGTGTTTGGAGAGTCTGGTCAGGAAAGGAACGAAGACAGGACAACTACATTTACACAAACACATGTGGTGCTGATGCACACGAGAGCAAAGGGGGAAACACAGCTACAGACACACACACACACACACACACACACACACACACACACACACACACACACACACACACACCCATTCTCTCCCGTGACAGCGTCTGGGTTTTTTTTTTCCCTCTCTTCCTCCTTCCTCCTGCAGTCCTGTTTCGCTGTGGTTCCGGCCCTAACTCCCCAGGAGGATCCCAGAATAGCCATTACATCCTTTTCAGTCTCCATCCCATCCAAAGAAGACCTGCCGTGGGGGGAGGGAACAAAGCACAATCTCCCTGCCCCCACCCTCCTTCCCCCCCCCCAAAAAAAAAAAAAAAAAAAAAAAAGAAAGAAAGAAACAGGAGGGTTCCAGTTCTTAGGCTCTGAGCGGCGGTCTGCCTCTGCTTGAGAGGCGGGGGCAGAGGGAGTCGTGGGAGATCGCAATTCGGTTGGCTCTCCTCCCGCTCTTGCGCCCGGGCTGGAGAGAGTGGCGGGCACCTCGGTGCTGAGCCCGGCTGCTGCGCGCTGCTGTAGCAGCTCACCTATCTCGGACCGCCTCGGACTCCCTCTTACTCCCGGCTCCTCCTCCGATCCTCCCCTCTCCGTCCCTCCTATCCCCGCCTCCACGAGCGGGAGCCGGACCCCGGACCCTCTCTTGGGGTGCCTTCTTTCGAAGCTTCTCCGGAACGAGCGCGATGGAGCTGCGAGCGCGGAGGTGGCTGCGACTTTTCCTGGTACTCCTCTGGGGTAAGCGGGGGACCCTGAGGGTCTGGGAGAGACAAAGGGACCGGGAGTCGCCTGGGTCCGAGGAGTTTCTCGCCGGGGCTCAGGGGCTAGGTTTCTTGGTGCAGAGAGCTTCCTTTCCGAAAGGAGGGAGCGGCCGCCCGCCAGCAGGATCCTCTAAGTTTTTCTTTTGAAGTCTTGTCTGTCTCTGGAGCCATATACTTGAGAATCCTCACCCTCCCTCCTTCTGCCTAGTCGTGCGCTGCTCCCCCGGGGCGAAAAGGGGGCTTGCGCCTCCGGGAAGGAGGAAGGAGCTGTCCCTGCTGCCCACCCGCGAAACTTGGGCGAGTGGTGAGGCTGGCCAGCGAGGCTGTGAAGGGGGTCTGACGGGTGAGGAATTCCGCCGAGTGCTTGCGCCTCTTCTGCCTTCAGTCTCCCTCGGTCTTTCTGTCTCTGTCTCTGTCTGTCTCTCTGTCTCAGTCTGTCTCTGTCTTTGTCTATCTCTGTCTCTCTGTCTCACTGTCTCTCCCTCTCTCTGTCTCTGTCTCTGTGTCTGTCTGTCTCTCTCTCTCTCTCTCTCTCTCTCCCCCCCCCCCCCGGTTGTCTATCGGTTTGTTCATTTTTCCCTTTCTCCCCCACCCCAGTCCCAGACTAGGGGGCCAGAGGAGTAGAAGAGCTAGGGCTCTTGGCTGGAGGCGGGGTTTCATTCTCCGTGGTAGGGAGAAGTGGTCTTGGGGTCGGCCCCTGTGGATCTGGGAATTCTCAGGCGAAAACGTGGTATACCTGGGAGGCTGCTGGCCTGGGGCCACGGAGAGGGACGTGCGTTTTCGGATGGGGAGCCGAGGTGCCTTGTTTTCCTTTTTCATTTGTCTTCTGGGTTTATTTATTTTTTGATCTTTTCTTTTTTTCGGGAATGGGGGAAGGGGGCTGGTTGGGAAGCGGAGCGGGGAAGATATATGGTCTGAGAACTGGCCAGATAAGATTTCAACAGCAGCTAGAGTTGGGTTTCAATCAATTTAATGGACTTGGGTTAGAGTTCGGCCTTTGTTGTTGGCTACCTGTGTGACTCTGAGCTAGTCATTTCCCTTTCTCTAAACGTCTCTCATTTCTAAAAAGACTAGGTTGCATTGGATGAAAGCTTCCTTTCAGCGCCAAGGATGGTTCACTTGGGAAAGCCAGAGAGCGTTCCTATTACTTGGATTTTATCTATTTTTCGCCCTATGAAGATGCGGGTGGTGGTTGCAGTGACTTCAGTGTGGGGGTGGGAAGTGGGGGAAGAAGATTAGGAATTGTAAACTGGCTGGCTTTTTTTCCCCACCTCAAATGATCTTTCAGACAGGCTTTTCTTTGCACCCCTTCATAGCTTTTCAGTAGATGGGATAGCTGGAGTTCAAGAGACACCTTTCTTCTGGCTCCCTTCCTCTCTTTCCGGAACTTCTCTCCCTTCATTCCCTCCCCCGACCTCCTCGCCCCCTCCCCTTCATCTCCACCTTACCCCCGCCCCTTGCGTTTGCTGGGGTTTTTGAAGTAGCTCTGAAGCTGAGGCTCTTTCCTCCCTCCTCCTCCCCCCCTCCCTTGACATCTCATATTAAAGTCGCAGTTTTTGTTGGAGGGATTGTCTTGTTTAAACATTTTATCTCTAGTCAAACCTCCCCTTCCCCCAGCCCCATTTTCTTCTTACTAGTACAGAGCTCTGTACACAGAGGTCATAATAAATGTTTGTTGAATTGAATTGCATTACGTTCCCTAGATTGTAAATGAAAGGCATGGACGAAAAATGAGATGGAAAATAGGGGTTGGGACAGGGATTTAATTGAGATTCATTTCTCATAAGTGAATTGATTGTGTAAAAGCTAAAACCATTTGTCACCCTTGTATGAGTGTTTTCTCCCTTGTTGTTTTGGTGGAGGTGGGGAGGAGCTGGTGATGTTGTGAATTGGATTAGAGACCCTCAGTTTAAGGAAGAATAATTGAAAGTGCTAAGAGGTGAAGGCCAGAATCTGTAAAAAGCAAAAATACATTTCTAAGGTGATATGGAAGGAAGGGACTTTTTCCTAGTGGTCATTCATTCACTCCATCCTATCTTCCCCAAATCCAATTATTTAAAATTTCTTAATTTGAAGTTGCTTGGTAAGAAGATGTTATGATTTCATTTAGTTTGCACAGACCTGGCAATGAGTTGATGCCATTAGAAGTCTTATAGGTTAACAATTTTTTTTTAATGACAACAAAAGTTCTGCTTTAACTTGCTTTAGCTACCCCAGAAGAGTTATATTAGATTTTTGGTTTAATATACCCTTTAATTGTATGGAACCTAGAAATGTTTTTTTGGTGTTTATGATGTGTTTTACTTTGAGAGTTAAAAGTGTTGTGGTAAGGATGGTTTGTATAGGCATGTTGTAAAGTTAGCTTTGGGTGTGCATGGGTGGATGAATTGTGTATACCTGCCTTTTTTGCCTGAAGGCTAGATGGAAAAATGGAAGAAAGGAAAGTTCTCCTCCCCTCCAATGTTGTAGGAATAGTTCATGTCAGAAGAGTTCAGTTTTGTGATTTGTCTTAAAATTTCCAAATCATGACCATTTGAAGGAGATAGCTAAAAACCACATAAACTTTCTATTTGGATCCTAAAAATGATTATTTTGGAAGATCCTTGAAGTTGTTACCTCTGGAATTCCCTGTTATTATAAATAAAAAATGTGCTACCCCACCCTACAAATATGTAGATTTACGTGTCGATTTCACAATTAATTCTAATACACACCTAGCCCAGATTTTTCAGTTCAGCAGAGGGCATATATTGTTGCTAGGAGGTTATGAAGGATTTATTTAATTGAATGTGATATGTTAATTGATTTTTTTTCTCTCCCCCTCCCCCATTAGGATGCACTAATGAAAGGAATGCTCCTGGTTTTAAAGCAAGTTGTTATTCTCCCTTTCTAAATCTTTATTATTAATTTTTTAAATTATTTTTTGGTGTAGTTCCCAGAAATTAACAGTGTGCTATGGTCCTTAGGTAACAGAGTGCTAGGCTTGTACTTGTAAAGGCTCATCTTTGTGAATTCAAATCTGACCTAGCTGTATGACCCTGGGCAAGTCACTTAACTGTTTACTTCAGTGTTCTCATCTGTAAAATGAGCTGGAGAAGGAAATGGCAAAGCACTGCACTATCTCTGCCAAGAAAACCTCCAATAGGGTCACAGAGAGTCAGACATTACTGAAAAATGATTGAATTACAACAGTAAATAATGTGTTGTCTCACTCTGTGGATCTACTGTAGTTGGTAATGGGTATCTTGCCCAACATCCTTAGATAAAATGAATGTCAGGTGGTAGAGCCTTGGGACCAGGGTTTTATAAATAGGTAGGTGACTGTCTGCATGTCTTTGTAATATAGTTTCCCAGCTTGGTTACAATATTAGTATGAAATGACTTTATTGAGGCAACTTTTTGGGGATATTCCTATAGTTTTTTTTTGACTACTTAGGGTGATTTATAATATCACAAATAAAATTCACTAAAAAAAACCACAACATTTTAGTAGGATTAGCCCTTGGGAGGACCTTTTTCTTCTTTGAGTTTGCGTTCCTAACACTTAGCATGGTGCTTTGGCCATAATAAGCACTGTTTTAATTAGTTCTGATTTGCCTGGATTGGATTGCATTCATTGGGTTGCATTGCCTGGGATGTTTAGAGCTGGGAGGATGTGAAATATGATTTGATTCAATCCTTTTATTTTACAGATGAAGTGAGAACAAGAAAGTGACTTGCCAAGATCATGCAGCTAGATTTTGGCAGAGTTGATAGTGGAACTTAGGCCTGTTGGCTCCTATTTTCATGCTCTGCTAATGATATCACACTACTCTTTCTAACATGGTTATCTTCTCTGCTTATTTATTTTTATTTCTTTCTCCCCCCCCCCCCCCATTTACTGCTCTCCTGCCTCTGGAGTCTGGAACTCATTGTTTAAAACAAAAGAAGCAAATGTAATACACGCTAGTTTATTTTTAGGGTCTGCATGTTCTTTTTCAGCTTTAAGCAGCAAAGAGCATTAGTATTTTTAATGTTGTAATGTCCCATCCATTTAATAATGTAACAGGTAGTATGAGTGAAAAGCACCTATTTGTATTTATAGAAAACTGGTTCCATGTGTTTACCATCTGGGCTGAATGTATGTTTTCTTTCTGGAAAGGTATTTAGTCATTTGCTTAATGCTATTGGCTCAGATTCATTATAGATATATTATAGAGCCACAATGAATGCCATTATTCAGTATAATTTGAAAAGAATAAAGCAAAATAAAACCTTTAAGTGATTATAGAGTTTACTATTTTGGATTTGAGAATGTATATCAGAAGAAATTGGGAAGATTAAGGAAATACACATCATAAAATGCATTTAGAACCCTCTTCATTTCAGCATCAACACAAAAGATCTCTTTCTGCAAGCAAGAACTAATTTAGCCTACACTGCTAATTTTACTGTTAAAGTTATGTACTGGGCTTATAAGCTTCTAGACCTTCATCTATTCATTAATTCTTAGAATCTCTAAGGTCATCTAGTTACATCCATACTTCTACAGGAATCCCCTTGGTGACATTCCTAATGACTAAACATCTAGCCCTTGAATGGACATCTCCAGGGATGGGAGACTATTTCTTGAGACTGCTTATTTTTCAAACAAGTGAACAAAACAAAGAGAAAGAAAAAAGCCCTTGTAAACAAAAGTATTTCATTAGCAGTTTCAAGTTGAACTTCCTTGCCAAATGGTGGAATTGACCTTTGGTGTGAAAATGAAGAAGTCTTGTCCCTGATTTGTTGTTGTGTATTTTAATTCTGTAAATTGTTGTCATTTTCCACTGCCAACAAAGATAGGGATCTCATGAACTACACAGATGGGAATTTCATGAATTGCACAGGATTTTCCAGATGGTGGCAGCAGAAGATATTCTAAATTCATGCCCTAAGTCCTCAAACAAATTATTCTTTGGAAGAAATGAAATTTGTTACTTTACTAGAATTAAAAGCCAGGGAGAAAGGGAAAGAGGGAAGAAGGGAGGGAGGGAGAGAGGGAAGGAGGATAGGAGAGAGAGAGAGAGAGAGAGAGAGAGAGAGAGAGAGAGAGAGAGAGAGAGAGAGAGAGAGAGAGAGAGAGAGAGAGAGAGAGAACAAGAACTCCTTTATTTTCTACCTTTTGGTCAAAGAAAATATATAGTAGAACCTATAGCTTCTTGGAACCCCAATTTTGCACTCTGATGCTGCATTAAAGTATGATCTTTCTTTCATGCTATGGCCCTTCAGTTATCTGGAGGAAGCTATTATATCTTCCTAAAGTCTTCTCTTTTCCCAGTTCAGACATTCTCATGTTTAACTAGTTTTCACTTAACTTTTTTTTTAAACCAGCATATCTGATCTTTAATCTTTGTATACAAGATTTACTTGACATATCTCAATGCTTGATAACATGACTTCTTATTTCACTGAAAAAAAAAATGGAAACTATTCACCAAGAGCACCCTCTTCTTCCTTCTTCCTCCACTCACACCACTTAAATGCCTTCTGCTATTATCTACTCTGTCATTCCTATGTCATATAACCCTCTTTCTTCCTCTTTCCCTCCCACTCCCCACCAAGGCAAACTCCTCTACATGCACACATGATCCTGTTCTGTCCTGTTTTCAGCATATTGCTTCCTCTAGCATCCCTACTTATTTTCACCTTCTCTCTATCTCCTGTTTGATTCTTTGATACTTTTAAATACACACACATGTCATATCTTAAAAAAACCCAAAAAACCCCCACAAAAACTTCATCTGATCTGATCATCCTTTCTAGTTATCAGATATCCTTCTTTCTTTTTTCAGCTAAATTCCTTGAGAAATCAGTCTATAATTGGTGCTTCCACTTCCTTTTCTTTCACTTGATTCTAAAACTTATGCAATCTGGCTTTTGACTTTCTCATTCAACCGAAACTATTCTCTGTAAAATCATTAGTTATCTTTTATTTGAAAAATTGAATGCCCTTTTTAAAAAATCCTCATTCTTCTTACCCTCTCTACAGACCTCAACACTATTAGTCATTTTCTTTTGATATTTTGTTGTCTTTAGGTTTATGTGACACTACTCTCTACTGGTTTTTGTTCTACCTCTCTGACTGATCTTTTTTAGGCCTGAAAGATTTGAATTTTTTTTCTGGGTCATATCCGCTAACTGTGACTTTTTTCCAAAGCTTTGTTCTAGGCTCTTTTTTCTTTGATCTCTATATTATTTCTCTTGATGATTTCATTGCTCCCATCAGCTCTGTGCTGATAATTCTCAAATCTTAAATTTGGAGACCACTTTCCTGGTCTCCTCTTTCATATCTCCAATTGTCTATTGACCACCTTAGGCACCTTAAACTCAACATGTCCAAAATTGAATTCATTGTATTTCTCTCAATCCATTTCTCTCTTCAACTTCTCTATTACTACAAAGGACATCCTTCTCTTCCAAGTTATCTAGGTTCATAACCTAGATGCCATTTTTGACTTGTCATGTTCCTCATTCCTCACAATCAAATAGTTGCTGTTAATTAAATCTTTGCAACATTTCTTGTATATGCCTCCTCTCATCTGTCATCCATTGCCCTGGTAACTGGTAAGCCCCCATCACTTCACACCTGAACTATTGTAATAGACTTCTAGTTGGTCTCCCAGCCTCAAGTCTTTCTGTATTCCTGCCCATCCACCATTCTAAGTGATCTTCCTAAAAAGCTATTCTGACTACCATGTTTCCTCTCCCCTCCCCATTCAGTAAACTCAAGTGGCTTCCTAATAAATCCAGGATCAAATGTAAAATCCCTTGTTTGGCTTTTAAAGACCTTTATCATTGGGTCCCTTTCTATCTTTCCAGTAATCTTATACTTCATTCCTTTCCACATATTGTATAATCTGATAACATTGACCTCCTTGTTTTAACTTGAACAAGTCACACCATCTTCCAACTCTTTGTATTTTCATTGGTTCCCACCCTTGCTTTGAATTCTTTCCCTTTTTATCTCCATCTTTTGGTTTTCTTCTGTCTCATCTGAAATCCCACTGTTTTGCTTAAAGCTCCTGCCTTCCCTTTATCTCCTCTGTTTTTCTGTCTTTATCTCTTTCTCTCTCCCTTGTATTTGAATGTTCTCTCCTTCATTAGACTATTTAGATTCTTCTATTAGAGCTCCTTGAAGGCAGGGACTGTTTTGGCCTTTATTTGTCTACCAAAGTTCCTGGCGCATAATAAATGTCTGATAAATGTTGGTAGACTTGACTTAATTTTTTTCTCCTTCCTGACTTTTTTCACTTTAAAATGAGAAAGATAGAAGGAAACTTTTATGACCACCCAAGACCTGATCAATATTCTCTGTATTTTTCTTCCTTTTTGCCTCATCCTTCCCTTCCTTTTTTGTTTATACTTAATAATTATTAATATTATGATCAATAATGTGAAGTCCATAACTTTAATGAAATTAAAGCAGAGGAGATAAAACATGTATATAGATATGCCAACATAGAATATGATAAATATGTGAAAATATAAAGAAGATGCTAGGAAACAGAATTTTACAGCGTAAAATGATTTAAAAGGTCATATAGTCAGATCCCTACTTGAAAAATTATACATAGTCAGTGTCAGTTCCCCAGGGTAGTCATTCTGAGTCATAACAACCTCAGAGATCAGAGATTTAGAGTGGATTTAGAGTGGGATCTTTGATGTCCAACAACAAAAATTTAACCATAAATTTTTATGGGTAAAGAAACTAAAGCTTAGGGAGGCTTAAGTGACTTGCTCTAGATCACATAGATAGATATTAAAGGGCAGGATTGGGATTTGAAAAACAAATGTTTTCATTAGTGAGTGTCCTTTTTATAGATCCAAGATACTTGGGTTTTTTTCTCCCAATTGAACATTCTCAAAGTCTAAACATAATTCAGTACCACCCAAAGTTTTGCTCTTTAAACTTTCTGGTCATATAAGGTGATGGGTAGAGGTGATGCTTGCTGGGAGTAGAGTAGGGGTTGTAGGTCACTCTCCCCTATTACTTTAGCTAGTGCTTAGGAGACTATGGTTGACTGATTTTTTAATGCTTTGTCTTTCCTTGCAGGGATAGCATATGGACTATTCCTTTTTTTTTTTTTTTGGTCAATGATAGTTGTTCTTTCAAAGAAGTAAAATAGTATTTAATTGATATTATCTGGGAAAAATAATTTTTGCAATTTCCCCCTTCAGAATGGGCTCAGAATAGAACATGATGGGAAGTGAATAAAAAAGCTATTATTTCTAAGACATAGGGTAGTACTGGTTGTTTTATGCCTAAGAAAATCACTTTGGAGATTAACTTAGTTACTGCAAACATACAAGTTCTTTAATTAGAACTGTATGAAGGAGAAAATTGCTTTGCTGGCAGAAAGCTGCATTTTTTTTTCTGGTTTTGTAAAATATTAACAAATTTGGTTTCACCTTAAGACTTTTGTCTATGTGCCATCCAAGTGACAGGACACAGAAATGAGGAGCATATTTCAGGAGTCAAATGTTTCCTCTTCTCCTCTCCTTTCCTCCCCTCCCCTTCCTTTCCCTTACCTCCTCTTCCTTTTCCTTTTCTCCTCCCATTTCCTCTTCTTTTGTCTTCTCTTTTCTTGTCTTCTCTCTCCTTCCTCCTTCCTCCCCTCCCTCCCTCCCTTCCTCCCTCCCTCCCCTCCCTCCCTCACTTCCTTCCCTTCCTTCCTTCCTTCCTTCCTTCCTTCCTTCCTTCCTTCCTTCCTTCCTTCCTTCCTTCCTTCCTTCCTTCCTTCCTTCCTTCCTTCCTTCCTTCCTTCCTTCCTTCCTTCCTTCCTTCCTTCCTTCCTTCCTTCCTTCCTTCCTTCCTTCCTTCCTTCCTTCCTTCCTTCCTTCCTTCCTTCCTTCCTTCCTTCCTTCCTTCCTTCCTTCCTTCCTTCCTTTTTCTTTTCTTTTCCCCTTTGGCACTGATTGATCCTTTCTTTTTCTCCATCCACTTCAATGAAATATACTGAAAACTGAAGAATGAGATATTTTGACCTTAGGGTTTCTCTCTGATACACAAGGTATGCTGAAACCTTCTTGGTCTCTTTATCCTCCAGATTGGGGGTTCCAGTTCCTAATGTTTTTTTTCCTAGGGCTGATGAATAAGTGACCAGTTTGTTTAAAGCTCTTCATAGCTTTGGCCACATCCTGATTATCACTTTACTTATGAAAATAATATTGTTTTTGCCCAAAATACAAAACCATATATGGGATGTAAAAATGTTAGTTTGTGAATTGTAAATATTATGGAATTTTCTTAAAAAGTTCTGTAGATAATTGGCTTAATAAAAAAAAATTTGACCTAAGCAACAGAGTAGGAAGTTATTCTTCTCTTAGTCAAAATATAGTCATAGTTATAATGGATTTCATAGTTAAGGAGTAGGTAATTTTATTTTAGTTTGTTTCATTTCATTTTCTAATGGGGAGGAGGAATTGAGCCCTAAGGGGATTGGGTTGAGAAGGAAAGCAAGTTTGAATTTCAAATATGATGCCAAATTGAGTGAAAAGAAGATGAGAAGTAGTTGTGTTGAAGGCCCTAGGGGACAGAAGTTAAACCCAGAGAAGGCCTAGAGGGACCATGGTAATACCTTTTTATGGAAGAAGGAATTAGATTGTGTTACATACAACTCAGATTAATGGGCAAAGATTGTAGAGAAGCTAATTTTTATGTCACGTGTGGTAAGTGACCTGCAATCCATTTTACCTGGAGTAAAAGTATGTTAAAGGCTGTATTTCCTAGGAGATAAAGTTGCAAAGAAAGGATGGTTATAAATTGTAGAAGGCCTTGAATGCCAGAATGCCAAAAAATATTTAACTTGCTCTTTAGAGTTTTGGCATGGTATTTATGGAACATTCTTCATATGAAAATTAGATCTCTGATGCTTTACTGTTTCTTCACTGATTTGAATCTGTATTGTAATACAGGTCAAAATGAATTATTCTTGTGCCATCCAAATCAGAATTTTCTGGCATTAAAACGTGAGGACTTATAAAAGTAATATTAAAATATGTTTCTCATCTTATCTAACATGTATATTACATTCTAGTCAGTTGAATACCTTGCCTACCCCTAATCCAGGTTCTTTTTATTTTGTAGGTAAAGGGAGATTGAATAAGTTTGGATGGGGGGGCATAAAATGGGAAAAAAAGATTGCTTTTGCTCGGTTGTAAAAAATGGTATTAAAGAAAGAGTCAAAGATAAATTTAGTGTTTGGGGTCTAGGGGTTTGAGAAAAAGGTCTTGCCACTAATGGGAAGTTAGGAGGAGAAGCAGCAGCAATGAGTCAACGAATCAGCAAACATTTTAAAAAATATTATGTGCCTGGCATTGTACTAAATGCTGGGGATGCAAAGAAGGGTAAATCTATTTCTGACCTCAAGGAGCTCACTTTCTTATCGAGAAAACAACATGCAAACAACTATGTAGATATAAGATATATACAAGATAAATTGTAGGTCATTTCAGAGAAAAAGTATTAATATTAAGGGGTATCAGGAAATCCTTCTTTGCTGAGGAAGCCAGAGAAATCAAGAAGTGGAGGTAAAGAGGGAATACTTTGCAGGAATAGGTTATGGAGTGTGTTTTATACAAGGTGGCCAGTGCTGCTGGATTGTGTGTGTGTGTGTGTGTGTGTGTGTGTGTGTATGTATAAGTGTATGTAATTCTCATGGGGGTATAGTAATGGATTTGGTTTAAGATGTATTAAATTTCACTTATGAGTAGAACATCCAGGTAGAGGAGATCAGTAAGCAGTTAGAAATATGTGTCTGGAATTTCCAAGAAGGGATAGATCTAGATTTGGTAGAGGATGTAAAAAGAGACCAATGGTGATTGAGCTTTGTGAAAGTGTGTATTTAAGGCACCAGGAGCTAGCAAGAGAAACAGGATTAGAGAGGTTATAGAAATAGCAATAGGACCTTGAATCAAATACTGCAGAGAAGTCAAGAAGAATTAAGATTGCAAAAAGACAATTAGATTTGTTTATTAGAAGCTCATTACTGACCTCTTGGGAGAGCAGTTGCAGAGTCCAGATGGCAAGTGGTTGAGTGGGTGATGAGGCACTCTGGCAGAGGGGACATTATTCTTCCAAGCTCTTAAGTAGTGAAAAAAAAGACTGATAGCTCAAAGGGAATCAGGGTCAAAGAAAGGATAATATAGGATAGAAAAGACTTAACATGTGAGTAGGAAAAAGTCAAGGATCTGGTAGAAAGAAAGGGACTGAAGGTCAATCTATCAAAAGCCTTCATTAAGCTCCTGTAATATGCCAAGCACTGTGTACTAGGGACCGAGATTTACAAAACAAAAATGAAGCAATCCCTACACTCAAAGAGTTTACGTTTTTGGGGAGACAATATGCATGTAAATAAGTCTTGTAGGATATATAAAAAATAAATACAAGTTAATTCAGTTTTGGTTGGGGGAAGGGAGGATTAGTCTTTTGAGGAGGAGTGGAAAGGATCAGGAAATTTATTGAGGGAGTGTGTATATTTAAGGCTTTAGGATTCAGTAAGAGAGACAGGATAGAGAGATTATAAATCTTAACATGTTAAAATATGCACCTTTGGGAAATCACTTTGTCAATGGGTGTAGAACGAATTTGAGAGGGTTAGATTTAGACAAGAAGACCAATTAAGAGCCACAGGAAGGGGGAACATTTGATGTAGTCAGGTTCTTGTCAGGTGGGAGTGCAAGAACCAATAACTCAGGGAGAGAAATAAGCCTTGGAAAAGAAAGCACATACTTTATCCTCTGAAATGGGAGGCAAGAATGAAACAAAAAATTGATGCAAAAATGTTAAGGTAGAAAGGAGGAAAAACATTATTAAACAACTGTTCTGCAAGACACAGTGCTAGGTAATAAGAATAAAAACCAAACCAAAACAGTTTCACCCCTCCTTTCTACTCTAGTGGTGGTAGGGATAAATTATATATTGGGAGAAACAAATCTGATATAAATACAAGATCATGTATACTAATTCTTTGGTGAAAGAGACACTTATGTTACTACTACATTCTTGAATAAGACCTAAAAATACTTAAAACATTATTAATTATGTAGGTATTTAATACTTCTTGACTTTCTTGTTAGAGAAGGTATGGTTGGGGGCATAAAAATGGTGTTGGTACTGATGGTGAGCAGCTGGTGAGAAGAATGCTTCCAATAAAGGAAAGATTGGTTAGAGCTGGCACACATTGTGGACCACATGAGACACTCTCAATCAGTAGGGGCCAAGGTTGGGTGGAGATTAAGATTAGGGCAAGACTGCCAGAGTTGAAAGGGTTAAATCTTCCTGGATTATTTGAGAGTTGGTCGAATATGCATGAATATTTAGTACAAGTAAATTGTTCATTTATATTTTTTCTGCCTTTGGGTCAAAATTTAAATTGAGTTCTATGTTGTTTTGTCCAGAAAAACCGGGAGGAGGTTAATGACATTTCCATAAGAAAAAATAAAGACATAAAAAATGAAATGGTCTATAGGATCTAACACAACTCACATTGAAATGGAAACAAAATACAGGCTGGTCTTACAAATATTATGAACAAAAATTTTGTTTATCAGTAGCTGTTATTGTTTGTTCCGCTTAAGAAATGTTTGTTGAGTTATTTATTGAATTATTGACAATAGTATTAGTACATGCATGTGAAAGTGTGAATGTTAGTTTTGCAATTATATATCTTGTATTGTAAACGTTTTTCCAGATAAAATTAAACCATCTGGTTTTAGAGGGCTATTTTCCACCTTGTTTTAAAAATTACCTAATAGCTGAGGGAAAGAATACTGGATTTGTATGTAAGAGATTGAAATTATGACTCTCAAAATTAACTATGTGATTTTAAACAAGTTATTTATGTCTCCAAGTCTAAATTTCCTTATTGTAACTTGAGGATAAATTCTATTCACAAAATTGCTTATGGAAAGAAGTTTGAAGCTTACAAAATGAAAGAAATGTAAGCTGGTGATATTAAAAGAAATACCTTTGGTCACTTTTAGAGAAGAGAATATGTTTTATAGCAAAGGACATTACTGTTAAGGACCATGCCT